>NC_056484.1:831519-846522 GCF_008729295.1 Plectropomus leopardus
TATTTTGCCAATTTTTAAAGATTTTTTTTAAATTTCTGACGTTTTTCCCCTTTTAAAATATTGGGCCAATTTTTGTTCCTTTAAAAAAAGGCAATTTTTAAAAACCTAAGAATTTTTGGTGATTTAAAAAAAATATTTTTCCCCCCATTTTAATAGGTTTTGGCATTGTCTGAAAATTGGCTTTATTTTTAATAGAAAATTTGGGGAAATTTAAAAGCAAAAAATAAGGGTATCTTTATTTCTTATATTTTTTTTTGGGTGATTTAAAAAAAACAAAAAAAGAAAACATGCCTTCAAAACCTACTGGCCAACAATTTTTATTAACATTTAGAGGTGGACTGGCCAACATTGCCAGCTATAAGCATGGTGACGAAGTTAAAACTCGTTTTTAAAGTTTGGTCCACATTTTAATCAAAGTCACTCTAACAGGATATAAACTCACAGTCTGTTCAGCAATTTGTGCCCAAATATCTGTATTTAGGCTTCACCGCAGCCTCTAATGTTTCAACTAGGATGCAAAACTTACTTTGAAAACTGCTGCAGCTATGCAAATACTAACAGGGATCATCGAGGGACACAAATATTGAAAATGAAAGTCCAACTGATGATGCTCTTTTTATCGGGTTGAGGCAAAGTTCACCCACAGCTTTATTACAGACTGACACGGCTGTTTCTGAGCTCGATGTTTCCACAGAAAGCAGCAGGGATATTTTTAAGAATAACACTGGAAACACATTCTCTAAACTTGTTTTTGCAGGAAAAAACATATCGGAGATTGTTGAAGCTGCCAATAAAATCTAAACACATTTTTCAGTCTAGTGCCAACCTTCAGAAACTGGTTGATCGAGTTTCGTGCCGGGCCCTCGTGGACTCAAAGAGAAAGATCTGCAGCTCTGAGTGTTTATGGTTGGCATGGTAGTGCTGTGAGTCCAAACAGTGTAAAGGTTGACTGAAAGGACTTTAAACACAACTGCACTTCACATACACACACACACACACACAGTCACATGACCCAGCAGACCTGTGGCCTCTCACTGAGGGAGCTGTAATCACAGACCAGCGACGGACACAGCCGAAATCCTCTTCTGCTCTCACTGTTTTTGATGAACAGGCGGACTGGGAGCCACTGCTGCTTCATGTAACCAACAACGTTTCATGCTGTTATACTGATAATAAGGAGAAACTGAGACCGAATTCACAGGTTTTTGAAGAGGTCAGACGCTCAGTGAGTCATGAGTTTAATCTGCATCAAGCGATGTGGACTAATAGTCTTTAGCGAGGTTCAAAGACGGCCAAGGACAGAAGACTCAAACTTGCAGCCTTGGAGACACAGAATCAGACAGAAGGCTGCAACAAAGATAAAACTGTTACCAATTATTGGTCAAATAAAATCAACCAGATAAACCACCACGCAGCTGTATGTCTCCATGCTTTAAAATTTGTAGATTTTGGACATCAGTCAGATTAAATCAACGCCTCAAATCAGCAAAGTGAACTTCGGAGAATCAGTTTTGCTGTAGTTACTAACAACAACAGGAGCTGCGTGACCTCGCCGCTGCTGAGAGAACAGGAAGGAGCGCTGAGAACAGACAGGAAGTGACATAACAATGGAGGAGGGACCAGGATGCAGGGATGGAGGGTGAGGAGGTGAGATCAGGGGGTGAGGCTGGACGCACAGAGGAAGGAAGCCTAGAGAGGGGGAATGTGAGAGAAAGCAAAATATGGATTCACATGTTCAAGAGGAAAAAAAAGACAACACAGGCTTAGCAGCAACATCAAAGTGTTTAACAGCCAATCACAGCGCTCGATGACAAAGACGACAAAGACTAGAACAATTATTTTTAAAGAAAATATGTAAAAAAGAGCTTTTTTCCTGAAAGAGGGATCCCTCCTCAGTCGCTCTTCCTGAGGTTTCTACAACAATTCACTAAACACTCTAAATGTTGGATTGTTTTGTAAAATGTTGGATTGTTTTGTAAAATGTTGTGTTGTTTTGTAAAATGTTGGATTGTTTTGTGAAATATTGTGTTGTTTTGTAAAATGTTGGATTGTTTTGTGAAATGTTGGGTTGTTTTGTAAAATGTTGTGTTGTTTAGTGAAATGTTGTGTTGTTTTGTGAAATGTTGTGTTTTGACCATCAGGGAAACCACACAAAACAATGTAGATTCAAAACTTTTTCAAAACATTGCGTTTATTCCAAACCAGTTCCAGGCCTGGAAAACAGTTTCTGTTTTTATAGCTTTTCCAGGACTTTCATGACCATGGGAACCCTGTAAAACCCACCAAATGATATGAGTATTTTGGACATTAATTCTGCAGTAGGCCTGTGCATCACAGCATTTATGTTATAACCTATCCATTTTTCTTCTAAAAATTATCAAATTAATGTCAAACACCTCAGACAATTGCAAACTGTGATACACAAGCTAAAAACCTTCTAAAAACAGATGGAAAAACACTCCAGAAATGCTCAAGTGATGCACGACAAACCGTGTTAGTTTGCAGGTAAAAGAACGAACAAAGTCTGCAGAAGTTTGCTCAAACAGTGAGCTGTTTGCTGATGGCACTGGAGTTTTACCGAGTGTGAGAGAAAAAGAGAGACAGAAATAGAAGCGGCGATAAGATCTGGATCAGTCTACCACCGTGGCAGTCAGTCTGTCTATCAGCCACCCTTGGAGATAAAAACCATGAGGTACTTTTCCCACAGCGACCGATAAGGAAGTTAAACTCTTAGCTCAACAGCAGAGAATGAACTCACTTTGGCATCACAAAGAAATTCCCATTAACAGAAAAACTTATCACGAAGCACAACTGGTCAAACTGGATACAAAAAAAGGACTCAATGTGTCCGAAAACAAACAAATGACATCATGGAAAACTCACCTGTGGAGGCCTGCAGGGCGCCGTGAACGGGCAACACGCAAACAACTTCCCATTATCAGCGCACACATGGTGTCATTCGCTTCATTTAAAGGACAAACACAAACTGCACCTTGTTTGTTTTACTGGGAACACTGGTGTCATTTTTTATAAGGGAACATGACAGTTGACTGTATGAGGAAACATCACTTCCTCTAACAGACGGAGCAAACATTAATGCTGCAGCGGCAACCATAAGCTGATTCAAATACTGGTAAGTGACTGATGCACCGTTAATGGGAACCAGTGAGGGAGCGACGGGGTTAATGCTTCATGACATACAAAGATCATCTCTCAAATGCCCTCAAAGCCAGCGATTTCTAATCTTTTTCAAATGGTATATTGAACAACTGTGAAAATGTAAATTTGGAGTCAGGTTTTTATTTTTAAACCTCTAAAGCAGTGACAATCAACTTATGGCCCGCGGGCCAAATCTGGCCCCGAAAGGATGCCGAATGGCCCCCAAAACCATTTTCTAATTCACAATAAAAATAAAGTGATCGACACTGTGAATAGTTTTTGTACTTTTACACACCCCCAACAGAGGACACAGCTGAGACACTAAAATCTTAAGAAATGCCCTAAAATACAAGAAAGGTCTTAAAATTTGACAAATATTCTAAAATCCTATAAATTCAAGAGACATCATTAAATCGTAGAAACGTCCCAAAATCTACACATGTCCTAAAAACAATAAACATGCTAAAATCCTAGAACTCTTAAAATTGGAGAAATGTCCTAAAATCCAAGAAACGTCCTGAAATCCAAGAAGCGTCAAGAAGTGTGAGGACGGAGGGAGTTTCGGAAAGTTAGGAGGTACAGAGCAGATATACAGCTCGGCTCTTTTCTTCAGGAAACATTTACTAAAATATAAACTAAAGAAATTCATTAAGATAAAATTAACAAATACAGGGTGGAAATAGGAACTGATAAAATGCATTATGAACTCTGTTACAGGTGCATAAAAAGTGTGGATCAGCAAAACTGAATTTTTTTTTTTTAATGTATCCCTGTTTTGTTTTGTTTTTTTAGAAAGGTCAGCTCCAGTTACTCTACATATTAACTTATTAGTGATCAGCTGACACTGCTGAGTGAAGAACCAACTGCTGACGTCTTTCCATTAAACAGACACAACACCGGCGCTGTGAGAGCAAACGACATTAAATGTTCTGTACCGAGAAAACCACAGCTGTGCACGCCCGACTCACACTGCAGCAGCACACTGTAAAACCACAGCATATGGACTTCATTCAGCTGCCAATTATTATAACATTTAGTGCAGATTCCCCCAAGTTGGCTCATTAGATACCTTTTTGGTGAAGGGGTTTCTCTATAACAGTTAAAATGTGTCCCGTGTGAATACATTTCTTAATGCTGCTGTCAGAAATAAAACCGACTCAGCGTCAGTGCAATCAGCCCAAACATCTCGTCTGAAAGATGATGAGTACGACCACAATAAGCCGACAGTCTGCGAGGATGATCTGAAGATGAGTGCTTCAGCTGTCCAGTGTGTGTGTGTGTGTGTGTCCTGGGGGTTGGGTGGGATTACCCTTTTTTCATGAGACACACAGACCCGCCGGTCAGCGTGACATTTCCCGACAGAAACACCATTCACACACTGAGAAGGTGGACAAGTGGGCGAGCAGGGGGCAAGAATGTGTGTGTGTGTGTGTGTGTGTGTGTGTGTGTGTGTGTGTGTGTGTGTGTGTGTATAGAAAATGGGCATGATGCAACAGTGCCCACAGACTGTATGAGTGTGTATTTGTACAGTGTGTGTGTGTGTGTGTGTGTGTGTGTGTGTGTGTGTGTGTGTGTGTGTGTGTGTGTGTGTGTGTGTGTGTGTAGGGGATATAGAGATAAATCCTCATCTGTTCAGACAGTTACATCTAATTTCCCTGTTTAACCCTCCAGAATCAGTTTATCATCCGTCCATCCGTCCATCCGTCCATCTGTCTCTCTGTTTGTCCTCCGTCTCTCTGTTTCCACTCGAGCTTATTAAACTTCACTGTTCGTACAGCACACACTGAAATGTCTCCTCTCTCCAAGGACACACTGTAATTAAAATCCAGCTGGTATCACACACATTCGTCACTTTATCAAGTCAAAAGTAACGTTAACATCAGTGTGATGTTACAGCGTGAAAACAAAGTCCTGAAATCCAAAAACAACTTTAGCACATATAGTAAAGTAATTGACACTGTGACTTGTTTTTGTACTTTTAGCATATATAAGGTGTCAGAGTGACTAAAACAGCATCACAATAGAGCCCCCACACCCTCTGACACAGGTCCTAGCTTAGACTCTAATGTCCTAAAGTCCGAGAAATGTCCTAAAATCCGACACACACCCTACACAGAAAACCCTGCATGCACAGCGAAACATGTCACTAACTGAACAAAGAACACGGACTGGAGCCTGTCCAATGCATGCACCGTGTTTATTGACGATATTATCAGCTAATTTGATCTTATCACGGATAGAGCGACAGTCCTATATTGCCCAATAACGAGTTAATTTTTCATCTGTGAAACTGTAAAGCTATAAAAATGAGGGAAGACTGACAGGACAATTTGGTCTTTGCCTATTGACACAGTATGAAACACATGTTGTTCATACAGTTTGAATACAGTCAATAAACTGTATAATGTTAGTAAAGATAAATGAAAGACCAATTAATCACTTATGAAAAATACTGAACACATAATGGAAATCTTTATTATTTGCAGCATGGTGTTTGTTCAAATGTTTTGTGATTGACTGCAGCGTGCATCATTAAGATTTACTCGTATGTTTACGTGCTGTTTGAGAGTTTTCTTCCATCTTTAAATGACCCCTCGTCGCAGTGGGTGAACTGGGATTTGCTGACACAACATTTTTAGTTTCATTTCTGCTGCCAGCTCCACTACAGTCACCACATTCTCAGAATTTCACAAACTCAGCCAGCTGCAGTATTTTAGATAATCCACTACTGCAGTAAAAGTACATGTCAGTGGTAAACATAAATATGCATGCACTCTCACTATAACCTCCTATTTTTCCAATAGAAGCCCAGTAATTTCATACAGCAGTCACACACATTTTTCCCAAAGGACATGTCTCTCCTCTAGCTGTAATTACTGCTGGCATGTGGGAAACCAGGGTCCCATTTCAGGTCGGGAGCCACAGTTTAAATCACCGCAGGTCACGACCTCTCTGACAGCACTGTATGGACCACATTGTGCATCCACACGTGCACACACGCACACACCGCCATGAGGAATGAGGACCTGTGTGAAGGGTCTGTTATAGAAAACTGAGGGGTCGTGCATTATTGCTGCAGAGCGTGCACAGAAAATAAAGTGACTGACTGTGAATAGTTTTTGTCCTTTTAGTCTCTATAAAGGTGTCAGAGACATAAAACAGCATCAAAATAGAGCTTGTTGATCAAAAATAGAGCCAGAGGAGGATCCCCCACACCCCTGACAGAGGACACAGCTGAGACACTGATGTCCTAAAATACTAGAAATGTCCCAAATTCTTAGAAATGTCCCAATATCCTAGAAATGTCCCAGAATCTTAGAATCATCCTAAAAGCTTTCAAACGTGGTGAAATCCTAGAAACATCCTAAAATCATACAGTCATTAAATCCAAGAAATGTTGTGAAATCTTAAAAAAAAAAGGAAAAAATCATACGAATGTCCCAAAATTCTGGAAAAGAATCCTACAAACGTCCTTAAGTCCTAGAAATGTCTTAAAATCCGAGAAACGTCCTAAAATCCGAGAAAAATCCTATAAATGTCCTAAAATCCTAAAACCCTCTAAAATCCTCCAAAAAATCCTAAAATCCTAAATGTCCCAGTTGTAACTACAGCTGGCATTTAGGAAACCATCGTACAGGAGCCAGGGTCCCATCTCAGGTCGGGAGCCACAGTTTAAATCACCGCAGGTCACGACCTCTCTTACAGCACTGTATGGACCACATTGTGAATCCAGTCACACGCACACACACACGCACACGCACACGCACGCACGCACACACACACACACACACACACACACACACACACACACACACAAAGTGGGCAGAGAAGAAGAATGGCTCGATTCTGTTACAGTGTGCTGAAAGTGTGGAACAAACCAGCTGTGTTTGCACGACTGAGAGTGCGTGTTCGAGTGCGTGTTCGAGTGCGTGTTCGAGTGCATCAGTGTGACAGAGAGACACTTGGAGTCTGCAGCGGGCTTTAGTCAAAGACCTGAAGACTCACTGACCTAATTTTTTAAATTCCAGACATGATAAAGCTGAATGTCTTTGGTTTTAACTCGGTCTAGACCTAATTCTCTCAGTCTGCAGGCGAAGACGGACTTCACAAACAAAAAGAAATCTGAAATCTAGGCTGGAATGCATCCTTTTATTTATTTGTTAATTATTAACATATTAAGTGTTAACTTTTCTAACCCTTTGAAAGCTTCAGGTGCCTTTCATAAGGATTTTAAAAATTAAATTGGTAAGATTTCTTTCAAAAACATGGGAAAAAGGCAACATGCAACTTGGTAAGAAATGTTCCACAAATTGCAATAAATTAGGAGATTTAGACATTTATTTTAAAATAGCTATGGCAAAATGTATTTTATGTTGCAAAATAATTATAATTTTCAAACATTTTATTCACAAGTCATTTTCTTGTTTCCTTTTAACTTTTTTTTTTAAACAAATTCTCAGGTAATTTATTTTGTATTTCTTTAAAATACAAATTTTTGTCATTGATTCTGTCGTTGCTCTTCCCATTTTTCAAAGAAACCAAGCCAGTTTGCTCAGGTTTCAAAGATTTAAACTCAGGAATGAGGCCAAACTGGGTCACAAGGTTGGAGTTGTGTTGTGCTCATGTGAGTCCCTGGAGGTAATTACCACTGGCCAGCTGATCAAAGTCTCCTACTTCTGTATTTGGATTTTTTTCCCTTATTGTTGTTGTTGATTCAGTACTATATCTATCATCCCTTCATATGCAACCCCTTCAAATTAAATATAACTGAAATACAAGGCCTCCATCACTAATGCAAGTAGTGCAGCATTGGGGGAAACTTGACTCTTATTGTCAAATACAATGTAGGTTAACCCTGACAACTGCCAAGAGGGGATTAAACCACAGACTGGTTGCAAATATTCCAACAATGGTGTCCCACACTTGCTGAACAATTCTGCCAACGTAATGTTTCCACGCTGACATGCAAGCCATTGTCATATGTGAAACATAAAAAAATACCACTTTACAAATCCGTAGGATACTCTGCTAAATTCGGCGTACAAAACTTTGTGAGAAAATCACCAAGTTTTCAACGGACTCTGCTGTCTCCACCGTGGATTTGGTAGGGCGAGGATAATAACCAAATTTAAAAGTGATAATTGTTTGAAATTGGTGTGTTTCTTATTCTGCATATACGCCGTATTCAAGAATGACTGTTAAAGAACTGCAAATGAGCTTTAGTTTATTTCTACTGCACATGTGCTTTTGCTAGCAAGCGAAACAATATTGATTTGACAGATTCTTCAATGAAGTTCTGAACTCCACCGTGGATTTTGATGGGCGAAGGTGGCAGGACAACAGGTGAACCAACTCTAACAGAGGCAACTGTTTGAAATGGGTGGGGTTTTTTTGTAAGACTGGCCGTAAGCCGAATTCAAGTATGACTACTCAAGAATTGTTAATGAGCTTTAGTTTGTCTCTACCTCTTACGTGCTTTCGCATGCTAACTAAAGATCATTGATTTGACAGATTCTTCAGTGAGGTTCTGAAATATACTGTGCATTTAAATGGACGAAGGTGGCAGCATAACAGGTGAACCAACTTTAGAAGTGGTAATTTTTTGTAATGGGTGTGTTTTTGTACTAGTGGATGATAGCCGAATTAAAGTGTGGCTACTGTAGAATTTCACACTGGCTTGAGTTTATTTCTACTCCATCTGTGCATTTGCTAGTGAGCGATTACATATTAATGTGGCTGAGTCTTAAATGAAGTTCTGAAAAACGCCCATTTCTGAATGACAAAGCCGGGCTTTTAGAGTTGGTCTACCACTTTACATTTCACAAACAGCTCACATGGAGGTTATCTAGAAATATATATCATGTTTACCTTGCTCACTGTGACTTTTCCGGACGGTTTTTTGAAGAAAGAGGTCCTGGCGGTGAAAAAGTACTCTTCGGAGTCCTCCTCCAGACTACTGTAACCACTGCTCATCGTGCTATTCCACGTCATTTGCGGAGAAAAGCCCTCGACTCAAATTCGGCCGCATCAAAAAACCCCAAAATGAACAGTTGTTGGTTTGAAACGAACTCCAAAGGACGTTAATCACCGTCTGTTTGTCCGGTTTCCTCTTTAAAATCCTCCCAGCGGGTCCCTTCCTCTGTCCCGTCACTCGCTTTACTCCACCGGCATGGCCCCAAAACTCACTTCAACGTTTCCATTTTTCGAAACAAAAACGTAATTATCACCTGCTACGAATAAAAAAGGTCCAATAACTTTAAGTAATTCGTCAATTTCGAAAGAAATACCGTGGAAAATCCCACGCAAAACTCCGGTGGACCGACGCCTTCTCCCGTTACTCTGTTGAATGGATGTTCCAACTTATCTGACAGCGAGGCTACAGTAAGGCACCGCCCACTACCAGCAATAAACCAATCAGATGTATGACACTAAACGAAGCCACGCCCAATGCAACTCGGTAGCCAATCAGCGCTTTGATCACAAATTTGAGTTATTTATGTTGAAGATAAGAAAAAATTAAATAATTGATAATTAATTGAAATAATTTAATATTTAACGATACATTATAAAAGAATGAATAATATAAACTTTGATAATTTAATTTTTTTTAATTAATTAATTAATCAAATAATGCAGATTGACTCATTAAAACATGAACAAAACAAGTGTGGTGACCAATGAAAATATATAATTGTCTTGACTACATATCAGCATATATTTATGTGACCATTTCCTTTTCTCTATCTCTCCCCAGAATGCTGGTATGTTTCTGTTTCTTAACCTTTAGTTTTGTTCGCTCTTTTTTGTTGCACCCTTTGGGTTATATACATTTCTGAATTTTTTTCCTTCAAAAACATAACAAAAAGCAATGTGGCAATGACAAAAACAGAATTATTCTAAATATCTTTTTCTCTTTACCTTTTTTCTTTTTCTTTTTTAATTTTTTAAAATTTATTTTTACTTATTTTTCTGCACTTTTTACTAATTTCTTGCTAATTTTTGGGTAAGTTCTTTCATTGCTCATTGCCCTTTCCTCATGTTTCTGAAAGAAATCAAGATGATTTGCTGAGGTTTTAAAGGGTTAAACCTTGAAACTTGTGAAAGGCACCTAAAAGCAGCACCGTGTATCAGTCTATGGGTGGTTAAAGTTGTTATTTTTTGACATTTATCAGGCAAATTAAGAGTTTCGAAACTCCATAATACACAATATTTGTTTCTGGATTTTTTGTTTCTAGTCCAAAGTAGATGTTTACATCAGCGGTTTTATTTCTCATCAGTAAACTCTCAGCAAATTTACTGACTTCTACTTGAAAATACCGTATTGTTTTAGTGGTCTGTTGTGCACAATAGTAAAACATAAACTGGGCAATTTTCAGGCCTGTAAATCAGTGCAGCTCCCCTCTATTGTTTTGGCTCATAAACAGCAGAAATAGACTCAATACCAAATGGAAAAAAGACCAGAAGAAGCATGAAAGTTCATTCTTTGTCTCGGTCACAGTTTGGAAAGTCGATCACAGTCCATTTTAACAGTAAAATACAGATTTTCTGTGCAGATGGAGTTATTATGAACAATGGATTGAGATCATATCACGACTGCTGGTGTTACAACAACAAACAAAGACTGTGTGAAATGACTGAAGTTCCACATTTCACCTCAGTATAACAATATCCTGTATCTCAGCGTGTTTTCGTCAGTGCTAAAACACAGAGAGCAGATTATTCAAACATGCAGCATTTTACCCGTCTGCACCTCCTGCTGACATCTGAGGCGCTCGGAGGCAAAATGAGAGGTTTCTCTCTCCTCACCGGTCGCCCTCAAACCTCACTGAACTCAAAACAAAGCTCGAAAAACACACAGACGACAAGAAGTTTCCCCACATTCCTAAAAATGCATGGTCAAAGGTCACTTACAGGAGAAGAGCAGCAAAATGCAAAACGTCTCACCTCGATCAACAGACAGCAGACTAACGCTAACTTTCGGAGCTTTTTCCTCTGCAACATGCTTTTCCTACCACTGTGTGCATCGAGTAAACTAAAAATACAGACACCAAAGGCATTTAATAGCTGCTGCTGGACTGACGCACTTTGTGTGTGTGTGTGTGTGTGTGTGTGTGTGTGTGTGTGTTTAATTGCTAAGGCCAGAGTATGCACCCTCCTCATTGGGTGGAACAGCGTTTGAACGTTTCCAGGAGGTCTTAATGCTGGTGGTCTGTCAGTGGGAGGTAATGTTTGATTGTATCTTCATTCAATTTTAAATGATGAATACAACTTTTTTGATTCTTTAATGCAGTGAGACTCAACTTGAAACCTGCATGCCAAATCTGGCCCCTGATAGGGCCCCTGGTGGCCCCCCGATAAGGTGTCAGAGTGCTTAAAACAGCATCAAAAAATAGAATCATAGAAACATTTTGAATTCCTAGAAATGTCCTAAAGTCCTTGAAATGTCCTAAAATCCTAGAAATGTCCTAAAAAGCCGTAAATGTCCTGAAATGGGGCTGCTGTGAGTGGCCCCTGGCCTCCTGTCATTTTCCAAGCGTGGTCCCTAAGCAAAGCGAGCTTCCCGGTCGAACAGTTTTTACCTGCAGTTAGCATTTTAATGAGCACAGAGCTGAAGCGCTCCCGTCCACAAAGACGTAATTACCTCTTTTTGGCTCCGTTCTTTTTGCTGGAGATGACTGTGTGATTAGCAGGAGCCCTCGGGGGCCTCGTTAATGGTCCGTTTGTTTTGGCTTCAGTCTCTACAAACATTCGCTCTGCTTCTAACTCACCAGATGAACCTGACACGAGGCCTCAGGCGAGAAGACGTAAGTCACGATCCACAAAAAGACAAACCAACACAGTGAAAGCAGCGTTTGGATGATATTCATATTAAATCAATACGCTACAAAAACAACAGTATTAATCTGTTTATCTGAGATGTTTTTTGGGATCATGCAAATGTCTGCTGGACAATGGGAGGCTCAGAATATAATCAGCCAAACCCAAATGAGAAGTCTGACTGTGGTGCGGTTTGGTGGTTTTGGTGCAGTTCGACTGAAGAAGATGAGAATTTTGCCGCAAGATATTCTGAGTAAGACGTCAGATTTAGCGTTTCTCCAGAATCGTACTTGTCAGGGTGGAGCAGGCAGACTATAAAACAACACAAACAACTCTTCCCTTCAAGTTTTGCTCTTATGCACTAATCGTACACATAACCTACGAAAAGTTATGCACCAGAATTCATACAAAACCAACACGTTCTCATCTCACGTCGTCACCTGTTGCCACTTTGCAGTGGACTTCTGCATCTCCGGATTACGCTGTCGTCATCCTTCTGCGTCTGCTGTTGACGTTCCAGGATGCTGCTACCGTGACGTCAACACAAGCACATGGTGGGACGCTGCACGCAGCTATGTTTACGCAACAAAAGCACAACCAAGGATCTCCCGCTGAAAGCACCGCAAAAGTGGCGACTTCACAATGAGAACGCGCTGATTTAGCCGAGGTAAAATAAGACAAAACTTAAGACAAAAATAAGACAAAAAGGGCCAGTATCCACATGTTAAGTCAGTATAGTGACCTCCACAGCTGAAAGTTAGAAATAAGGAACCAATTATTAACCCTTAGGGCCACTTTAACATTTCATACATTTATATAATTTTCTACTTTTATTGAGTGCATTTTTAACCAACATCAGTCCCAATCATAAATATCAAATATTCATACGTTTTTGGAATTTTAACCCTTTAAATGCCAGGTTTTTATTATGATGCCACTATGTTTATATAGCATGTATTTCCTGCATATGCCAAATATGGTCAAAATGACCTCATCAGGTGGAAAATAGTCAAAATGACAAATTCAGAGTCAAAAGCCCAGAATGACACCCAGAAATAATACAAGTCCTGTTTTTCTGCTCTGATGGCTGTGGGATCAAAAATGTCAGTTTGAATGGGTTTCAATGGAGCATTTTTGGACCTGAACAGTCTGAATGTAACTATTTAGTTTCCACAGTGTATTTTAGACTTATTGTAGGAGCTGAGCTGCAAATTCACTGATTACACTCAAATACACAATCTGGACTACATTTAGGACACATGCATCAACACACACACAATTTTCACAACATCAATGAAAAGAGCGTAAAATGCAACAAACAGTACCTGCGTTTTTTTAAAAACTTTTTTTCATGTTTTTTCGTCTGCTTATTCACATTTTGTTTTTATGCACACTAAAATGAACTAAACCTGCTCGCTGACATACTGCAGCTATAGGACATGTTTTATTCAGTGTGTTCCTAATAATGTTAAATCCAAATGCCTGGAAGCAGAAATGCACCTATAGTGCCTGAACGCTGCCATCATACAGCATCATAAAAACATAAATAAGAAATAAAAAACACACTGAAACTCTATAACACCGTATGTTCACCCTGAGGCCGCCTGCTGAGTTCATGTGGTCGTTAAATGGATCAGTTTATGTTTTCAGCACCTCTCCAGAGACAGTTAACAGAGATGCACCTCCTGTTTCCAGCTGATCCCAGGACCGTGTTTCTGACAACATGCAAAGATTTTTAACATCATATGTTCATATAACAGCTCACCCAGCTGCAAATGAAGGCCTAAAACCATCAGCAGATCAGGTTGAGCTGCAGGGTGAACTCTACGCTGCATCTGCGCTAAATCAAGCCGAACCCACTCATACAGAGCAGCGCTGGAAACAACCAGAGGACGGGCTGGGAGATTTTTAGACCCACAGGCTCTAATTTAAAAGCAGCAGAGTTAGAAGAGGGACCAAAAATAACTGTAGCACATCTGGTGCAGCCAAACCACCATCATGTCATTTAAAATACCATACAAATGCAGCCAAAACACAGTGATAAGCCGCCAAAACATGGACTGAACTGTCCAGAGTCATAAAGACGGAGGACAGAGACACAGATACACACTTTAAGGAACACTTCACCTCACAACAATCAGCATTTTTATATTAGTTACTTCTACTGCATTAACACTACATTTACAAGGAAAACTTCTCTTATCTAAACTTATCTCACGCCTTCACCTTTAATAAAGAATCCAAAAAAGAAGTGCCAATAATGGTGCTAAAATACCAGAAATGTTCTAAAATCCTATAAATGCCCTAAAATCCCAGAAATATCTGAAATCCCATCCTCAAATCCTAGAAATGACCTAAAATCCTAGAAATGCCCTGGAAATGTTTCCAAAAGTACTGAAAACATCCTAAAATCCTAGAAACGTCCTAAAATCCTAGAACTGTTCTACAGTCCTGCCCAAATCGTCGGGCTGTAAGTTGAGTCTCACAGTTCTGAGGCGTACAGTGGACACATCGTCTTTGTGGTTATATTTAGGTTTTTCGGGGGTTATCCCGGCTACGTGTTGGACATGTAAACATCGTGTATGAGCCTATATTCAGAGGTGGTCGGGTGGGGTCGGGTAGAGTCCACTCTCTCCCTCTCAGTCCGGGTTTAATCTGCCGTCCGCTCTCTTTGGCTCGGAGCCCGTCGGGTTAAACATTACTGAGATTCCAGCGCGGCAGCTCCGCACTAACATGCAGACTGTGCTCACACGAGGACACAGTCAACAGCAGGGACGATTCAAAGATTCAAAGATTCAAACTTTCACACAACACCAACATGCGTCTGCTGTTCTCAAGCATCAAACAAACAAGACTCACTCAAGACTAACTCATATAATTACATTTTTGAAAAAAAAACAAACAAAAAAAACAGTGCAGCAAAAAATAGTGAGACTGTCCTGTAAACGTTAGAGTTGGGATTTTTTTTTTTTTAATTTTTAGATAAATTAATGTTCCTTCATGGCCTCAAAAAAGGCAATAAGGAAC
>NC_056484.1:847022-931870 GCF_008729295.1 Plectropomus leopardus
TTGAAAAAAACCGAATCGAATCTATCCGTTTTCAGAGGTTTAAATGTGAGAGTCTGAACGCAGAACACGAAAACTGATGTTAAAGGGTTAAATCCGACGAACTTTACTCACAAACTTAAGTTGCTATAACTTTCAAAGAACAAGTTAATTTCACTCGTCATTTCTGAGTTGCAACAACTTCACAAAATTCAGTAAATACAACGGAAATTTAAGTAAACTCTGATGTCTGATGTGAAATAAATAAAAATATAAACTTAAATTTACTTATCAAAGCAATCGGTTTCCTAGATTTTTTTGAAGTAAGATGAGCTCGAGAGTTTCCAGTTTGAAGAAGTAGTCCCACTACGGATGGAGAGAGGGAGAGAGTGGTGAGGAGAGGGAGAGGTGGATGGATGGATGGATGGATGGACGGACGGACGGATGGACAGCACAGAGGAGTGTGTGGCTGAGTCGATGACACAGGGAGGGCGGAGGGGGGGTTGCGGTTTCGAATGGCGGCGGAGTGTGCTGTGATCGTGGTTTTCTGCACTGAAAAAACATGAAAAACACCGGAGAACCCAAAATTCCACGAGACTTCTCCACAAGGGTCTACTTTAATGATGCTGTATACTTTATAGGAGTCCAATAACTTAACGATAGGCAATAAATAAAATCCTTTTTTTTTTCATCTGAGGCAGTAAAAATGTTGTATAAAAATAGAACTGCTTTTTTTACAAATAAAATTTACAGGCCTGTGGCTTTCTGTACTTTGAATTTTTTTTTTAAATCTTTCAACAAACATCAAGTATTCTCAGTTAACCACCTTAACCCATAAACTCTTTTATTATTAGAATTATCATTATAGCCTTCATCAAATTCTGGATGTTGTTTTGAAAATGTTCTACACGCTGTAATATCCCTTTCACAACAAAGACCAATGTGATCTGACCCAGAAAAGTAGTTACTAATTATTTTTTTTCATCTTCTGAGAAATAAAAAAATTCTTTATTTTCACATAAATAATAAGACGTAGCTGGAGTGTGTTTTTTTTCTTCTTGCGGTGGTGGAGTGTAACTGTGACTATAATGTAAAGAGGCCACTAATGTTTTGCAGCCTTTGCTCCCGGGTTGCCAGCAGGCATAGAGGGGTTTTTCGGAGAAGCAGCGGCGGCCTGCAACCAACACCGCGGAGGTCAAAGGTCGAATGTGCATATCGGCGTCAAAAAAAAAAAAGAACCCTTTGTTAGGTTCACAACGAGAGAGAGAGAGAGAGAAAAATAAAAAAATCATCATGGCTCCTTTTCTGTACCTCGGTTCTGGCTGTAACTAGTCCTCAAAAATGTATAAATAATCACTGAGAAATTAAAAAAAAACTTTTAAACAATTAAAAAAAGCTACCCAAGATAGCTACTTCCTTCCATTGTAAAAAAAAAAAAAAAAATTGCACAAAGTAATGGCGGTAATGGAAGCGTTCATGTGTGTCAAAAAAATAATAAATAATAATACTTGAAGGCTAACATAAAAATCTTCAAAAAAGCAAGAAAAACAAGAAAAAAAAACAAGGCGTGTGTCTCCCTCAGGGTGGTTGTAGGTCGTCTCCCCCTCCCTCCCACATCCCTCCCTTCCCTCCCCTTCACCCACCCCCTCCCCCAGTCCCTGTGTAGAGAGGTCGTGGCTCGGTTTGCTGTTTTTTTTTTCATTTTCACCTTTTTGAGGGGGGACTTACCCTAGCAGTGCTAACATGGGGAGCAGATAGACCCTAGTGCTAAGATCAGTACGGTTTGCTGTCGTTCTTGGAGCGCTTCAGCTGCACCTTCAGCCGCTTCATGCCGATCTGGAAGCCGTTCATGGCCTGGATGGCTGCCTGTGCCGACACTGGATTGTCGTAGCTGACGAAGCCTGCGGAGGAGAAAAAAGGTGGTGAAAGAAGGAAGGAGATGGAGGAGAAGAATGTGGGATAAATCGCCCCAGTAATTCATCCTAAAACCTGGAAATTAGTTTCAGCACCTCCAGTTGCTTTGTCTCGAAGTTAATGGGCTTTTTGGACGAATTTTTGGTAAGAAGTCAGAAATAACACGAACTGTCTTGCACGTTTTGCTCTGTGACAAAAAATGCATAAATAAACTGACCTTTGAAGCTTTCATGTGTCTTAAAAAAGGCAGCTAAATCTACAAAACGTCATCATGCCAAACGCGGTTTTATAGCCTCGTTAAAGTGCCGACATTAAGTTACGCAACCGTAGTGTATTTTGTTTATAGCCTAATGTTAGCCTTTTACTTCTGGTGGGTGCATTTAGACCAAAAATCCTAAAAATAGGGTCAATTTGTGGAAATTCTGCTGAACAAAACGCATAAATATCAGAAATGTTTGTTTGCCACAGAGTCCCTAATGTCATTAAATCCTAGAAATGTCCTACAATCCAAGAAACGTCCTAAAATCCAAGAAACGTCCTTAAAATCCTAGAAACTTCGTTAATATACTAGAAACATGCTAAAATCTTAAAAATGTCCTAAAATCTGAGACACGTCCGAAAAAACTAGAAATGTCCTAGCATACCAAAAATGTCCAAAAATCCTAGAAATATCCTAAAATCACAAAAACATCTTAAAATCTGACAAATTCCCCCAAATCCTAGAGACATCCTAATATTTAAAAAAAACACGTATGGGGCAGAAATGCTAACTGATTTCCAGGTTTTAGGACTCGATCCTGGAGCACTCTAAAACCTACTCATCCTTTTTTTCAGCCAGCATTAGACAGGGAACATTTTTAAAACATGAATTTATTGTTAAACTAATAAAGACTGTTTTGTGTAATTTTAGAGCTTCATTAGTAAGTCTCAGTGTCAGCTAGACCGAGCTACAGTAACGTTTTCAAGCTTGCTAGCTACAATAGTTAGCATTAGGCTGTGTACCTGCCATAGTAGACGGTTATTAAGCTAATATGCTAAAAGAGCCACTTAATTGACCAAATCTACAAAGCCATCAAATTAGCAATATTACAACAAATTTAACTTGATAAAAAATGGCTATATGCTGATTATATCTGGTTTCACGGGTTAGCAAATTGCTAAAAAGATGTTAAACACAACAAATAGCTATTTTAAACTACACTTTCATTCATCTACTGTAAATCTAGCGTTACAGTGGAAATTTTAAAAGCTGCTTGTAAGTTAGCTAATATGGCCTGCTTGCTAACCTGTTGGCATTTAGCCAGCAGGCTGCCCTTGATATTGGCTAATATAATTAGCAAGAAGGCCACCCTTGCTAGCCTATAAGGACAGGCTTCTTGCTAACATGTTGACTAATAAAGCTAGCATGCTGGCTAATAGAGCTAGCCTGTGACAACAGTCCTCTTGCTAATCTGTTGGCTAATACAGTTAGCAAGAAGGCTGTCCTCACTAACCTGTGAGGACAGACTGCTCGCTACCATGTTGGCTAATATAGCTAGGCAGCAGGCTGCCCTTGTTAGCCTGTGACAACACCCTACATGCTAACCTGTTGGCTAAAATAGCTAGCAGCCAGGCTACCCTTTTAGCTGGTGATGACAGATTGCTTGCTAAGCTGTTGGCTAATATAGTTAGCCAGCAGGCTGACCTTGTTAGCCCGTGACACCAGTGGGTTTGCTAACCTGTTGGCTAATATAGCTAGCAAACAGGCTGTTTTCACCAGAGTCTGTCGTGTATGCTAATGCTAATAGGCCTAAGGTAAATGAGGTCAGAAATAAATTTAATTTTTTATCTCGTCAGTTGTAATTTTAATATCTCTTAAAGCCAAAAAGTTTCCCAAAACAACTTTAAGCTCTGTTGATGAAATGTTCTCATGCCTTTTCTCTTTGTTTTGTGCCGTAATGCAGCAGATTTCCTTCCAAACTCACTAAATATAAAATACAGGCAGAAACTAAAGCACCTGCACGATGGCTCTGGTTTATTTATCTACACTCATCTCAAAATTAATGTGTAATAATAAACCGATGTTTAAATACTACGAGAGGCACCCCGGCCATGTTTCTGAGTCTCAAGATGTGATTTATCTGGTTTACATCTAAATTTAAATACACCCCTGGCACACGATAAGAAAAGATTAAAATTTAATGACTCCCAAAGGGGAGCTGGGTTGTTGCATCTAGAAAATAATGAAAGAATAAGGCTGAGTAAAATGTTATATATATACACAGTAATAGTAAAGCAAATAAGGGGATGTGACACTTTCAATGTAAAGCATGAAAAATGAGCAAAATCCTGACATAAATACTCTGAATGCTGAAAAAATATACAGCAAAAATACAATAAAACGGCCCTAAAACTAACGTTTTGACCAACAATTTGCCAAAGGTCACTGCTGGTCAAAATGTCAAAATAAAGGTTTTGGAGCAGACAGAGTGAAGCTGTGTTGTGTTTTATGTTTTCGCTGTCTCTCACAAAGTCATCTCTGTGCACACTTCACTTGCTCTCGTAATGTCTGCAACCTCCAAAACTGACAGTAAACTCCTCGTCTCGCTTGTCTCACATCCATCCTCACCATCCATTTTTTTTGACTCTGCTGTTCGTTTGTGTGCTGCTGCTTCCCGGAGCCATGCTTGATTTATTTCTGTTTCCCTGAGTTGTTACAAGAGGAGTGCAGATGCATTATATTTAGGTTTTGTTGTCAACATGGACAAATGCTCGGCACACCAAAGTCTACAGTACACTTCAATACATTTCACTCTGGATTTGGAGCTTTTAAATAAAAATAAAATCAGGTGGAAGTTTAGTCCTTTGTTGTCCCAGTTTGTGGACAACGAGGCCTGTCCCATTTTAACAGCTTTCATAAATGTGGCCGAGTTCGAAGGAGGGTTATGTTAAAAAAATCTGAGATTTTAAGAATAAAGTCATAATATTACAAGATTAAATTTGTAAATGTATAAGAAAAAAAGTTGTATTACATTATCAATTACGTAAATTTACAGGAAAAATGTTATTATATTTGGAATAAAGTAGTAGATTTATGAGAAAAAAGTCACGACATTAAATTCATGAATTTATAAAACAAAGCTTTGACATTGCATGATTAAACTAGTAAATTTCCAGGAAGAAAGTTGTAATAAATTCATGATTTTGAGATGACCGCACTGAAAAATATACTTGAGGGTAAATGTTCACTAGAAATTTGACTTTGAGTCGTCATATATGGAGGCCAAAAACGCCTTTGCCTGTGGTTATTTTTTTATGCTGTAGTTGTAATAATTAACTTGTGATCTTGAGATAATTAAAAAAGTACTTGCAAGCTCGGCCGTTCTTGGCCTCCGTAGACATCAATAACGATTTTACTGAATTTTCCTGTTTTCTGGATTTTCGTCCTAACTTTGGAGATGATATAGAGTTTAGTCAGTTACGTCAGCTGCATTTGGATTTTAATTGAAATAAAATGTTGGTGAAATGTTGCTGAATCCTACAGCATATAAATCAGCCTGAACTGGGTCACAGCGAGTAAAGAAAAAGGAAAGATAACTGCAGGCGTGTAACACACACACACACGCGCGCGCGCACACACACACACACACACACTGCCGCCTCACCGAAGCACTTGCTAAGGTTTGTCTGTTTGTCGATGAAGACTTTGGCAGAGACCACGTTTCCGAAAGGCATGAACATCTGCAGTATGTCCTGGTCTCCGAACTCCTGGGGCAGGTGGTAGATGAACAGGTTGGCGCCTTCGGGACCTGGCGGGCGAGATGCAGAGCGGGTGTGAGGTCACGGCGGCTTTTTCATTCCTGCAAAGGAGGGAGCGTTTGCATTGTGGCAAACCGCTGTGCTGTCGTCATAGGAACGGAGCCAAAGCACACCGCTTAGCACAATATCGCACGACCTTGAGTTTGTTATTGCTTTTAAACAACATTTCTGTGATTGTATTTAACGTTAAACAAAGATGAGTGCTTCTGGTTTTCATTTAATAACAATATTTTCACTGACAAAAGCGGCTTTTTTCTGCTTTTGATTCATTCATTCTTTCAGCAGCATGCCGTCTCTCTTAAGAGGGGTCAAAGGTCGCCTCCCCCCGTCCTTCTATCACACATCCTAATCCCAATAGATCTCCGAATCATTAAAAATGCTCTCCGCTGCTAAACGAAGCCGGGAGGGAGCCACATATCTGTCACGTCTTTGTCTCCGCGGAGGGTTTTGAACTCCAGGACGGACTGTCAAAGGAAGAAAAGCATCTTTACAAATGTGTCTTTGTCGGCAGCAGAGATGAGTAGTGGACAAACAAACACGGCTCCATTTGTTTTACGAGACATTTCATCATCTGCTTTGTATTCAACGCTGTTGTTAAAAGCTTCGGGGAACATTTCGCTTCAGGTTCTGTGTGGAGGTAGCACTTTGCAGCAGCGCTGATACGGAGACTGATCAGCATCTCAATTTTCTTTCCACATTATAACTAAATTACATATAAAATCCTAATAAAAACACCTAATATCTTTCACCTAAACATATATACTGTAAATTTAATATTTTGTGTTACAAAATTAATATTAGGTCACTTCAAAATAAGACTGAGATAACTGTGAATTCCTAATTTTTGTGGGTTAAATGTGTGATTTTATAGCTGAAAATGGCATAAAATTACTTTGGTCCACATTTTAATAAAATTAAATTTAAATTATACTTATTTAATGTGTATCAGACATTTATAGCTCACTATTTCCATGAAAAATTGAAAATATTAAAAAAAAAAATAGGTTAAGATAAGATAAATACGCAAATGCCACAAATCTCAGCAAAAGCAGCCCTATATTTTTTTTTACTTATTCAAAAGTTAATCTGTAATTTTTTTCCTCACAATTTCCAATTTTTTAAAGACATTTAAATATTTTTAGTAAAGAAAATGGTCAAATGTGTTTGTAGCATAAAAATCAACAAAAATTTTCTTTTTGCAGCAGAAAACTTTTGGTGCATTGAAAAAAAAGAAAAAAATCTAGGTTAGTTCGAGTCTCGCTCTCTCTAAAAAGGTTTGTTTACATATTTCATGCACACATCATCACTGTAACACTGTCTGTCTGTGGGATGCACTTGACTTTAGGGCTTAATTTGTGACGTTTTATCTCGACTACGGTCACTGAAGCTCTTAGCTGGTGAAATGTCTCACGTTGTCTCTACAGAATAAAACCTCCTGCCGTAAAAGCTCTGAAGTCTGACTCCCACCGAGCCGCAGTGATGTGCACTCAGACTGGCCCCGGGCTACTGACCCTCTTTCTGGCTGCCGGCGGCCCCTTGCTGCTGCAGCAGGGACTGGCTGTAGAGGGTGGGCAGCGCTGCGGCGGCGTACTGCTGGATCCCTGAGTAAGCCTGCGTCAGCGCGTCCATGGTGCCCGCCGTCCCGTTGGTAAGCCCTGCGCCGCCCAGGCCTCCGTTTAGAGCCGCCATACCTGAGAGCATTTGAGCAACTTTACATAAAACCCAACAATAAAGAAAGAAGAGTGCACTTACTCATTAGCGCTCCCATTGAAGGTTGTGTTTTTACCACACACACACAAACACACACACAGAAAAACTCACACAACTGTTACCAAACACCACACACACACACACACACTGACGTTTACACACACAAAAAACACACTGATACTGTATCGACGCACAAAACACAACAGCAAATACAGGACACACAGAGTATTACTTTAAGTACAGTAAAGTAGCGTATGGGCGTAGCTGATGACAGCCAGAGCTGCACACACGTGTACTCCAGATCAGAAGCACGCACATGCACGCGCACAAAGACACACAAAGACACACAAAGACACGCTCATGTCCACAAAACACTGAGACGTGATGGAAAACACCAGAGTGAGGACATGACAACACGAAGTGTTGGGGCGGAGCTGGACTGCAGGGGCCACATTTACACTGTTGGCCCCCTTTTGGTGAAAAAAAGAAGCATTTGTGCCCTAACTCAATACTTTTTCATTTTTCAACAAAACCAAGCGGAGAGGGTTTAAGGAAAAGATGCTATACGTTTGCATTATGGGATAAAATATATTAATCTGCTTTGAGTTGTGAAATACAGAAATATAAGAATCAGCTGCTGTAATCGACGGCGAGCTGTGACTTCTGATGTGCTTTTCCGGCGCACGACGTCTCACTTTCTGGGTGCAGACGGGCACGTGGAGCGCGGGCGGCGTGTGTGTGTGTGGTGTGTGTGTGTGTGTGTGTGAGAGAGAGAGAGTCTGGTTTAAAAAGTGAAGGAACACAGCAGTAACACTCATTAGCTGCTTGTAACGGCTTAATATCGCGGCGGAGGGCAACTTGTCTGAGGGGGTCTGACATTGGCTCGGCGTCCTGTCGCCTCGCCGTCAGACACAGTGAAATAAATTATCACCGCAGAGCTCTGGATTATAGGTCACTCATTTATTCAGGAATAATTGCACCGGTGACCTTTGCAATTCAATTAAGGCCTAGATGTGTTTAAATGAGGGCTGTTGGTGGAGGAGGAGGAGGAGGGGCCGGATGGATGGATGAGGAGGGGGCGCGACGCGGAGAGAGTCGCCGGGACAAAATGGGATGCAAAACGAAAGCGACCCGTTCTGTTTGAAAGGACGAGCTCTGTGTGTGTGTGTGTGTGTGTGTGTGCGTGTGTGTTTTTCTGTACCTGTGTGTGCTCGAGTAGACGCGTGTATGATCTACACAGCGGATACAGCTACTGCAGCCGCGGAGCGAAAGGTCAGAGGAGAATAATGTGGTGGAGGAGGCCGCTGGTACAGGATCTCTGCTGTAATAACAGCTCTGATTAAGATCCCAGCTCCGTCTCCGCAGAGGTCAAAGGCAGGACACGCAGCGCGCAGCTCGCAGCTCGCCAGCCGCCGTAGGACCACACCGATAAAACTCACACGTGTAAAGAAACGTCTATCTGCTCTGGATCAAAGAATACATCCAGGAAATCCTCCCCTGCAAACGCCTTTTATCATAACATGAACACTAGTGTGCACAAATCCTCCTACTCGATCCATCTTCAGAAGAAAACTGGTAAATTGTTTTATTTTGGCATGAAAATCTTTACTTTTGTCTGAATAGTTTGTATTTGTGTGCACTGAAATGTTTAAAAAAATCATTCTGGGCTTGGGAATGCCCATGTTTGGTACCTTTTGCAAGGGAAACAACATTTATCAAAAATTGCTACTTTTGGAATATAAATTGCTATGTATGGTATTTTTGGGGGGCGAGAAAACGTGTCAAATGTATATTTAAAATTACACGACACATTTTGTAATTTTTGAAACAAATGGGTCACAATTTGTATTTTGGATCCAGTTTTGGGGAAAATTCCTGCCATAACACGACTTCATTTTTGATGATTTGATGATTATGCCACTTTATTATTAATTTGTTACATTTTTTACTTTCTTAAAGGAAAATTGTTGAATTTGAATATTTTGAGTGAAAACTATGACATAAAACTGTCTGTTTCATTCCTCCCCAAAAATACAAACTTTAGCCTCAAAGCGAGTCGACAGACATTAAAAAAATCTTTACAATTTAAGATTTCAGTTTGAGTATTTAAGCTTTTCCATTTTTACTTTTTTATTGTCACTTTACACTGTCAAATAATCTTTTCACATTTGAAATTATTATTATTTTTTCTTTTTTTAAGTTTAGTTATGGCCTGATTATTCCCAGCAGTGCGGATAATTACATTTTTTTCCCAAAATTTTATCTCCTTTAGTTTTGTATTTGGAATTTTAATTTGAATTACGACCAAAAATATCCAACAAAGACAGAAAAGACAACAACAAAACAACATGATGTGAAACCGCTAAGACAGAGAGACAGAGAGGGACAAAGAGATAGAGAGACAGAGAGACAAAGAGACAGAGAGAGACAGGGAGACAGAGAGACAGAGAGACAGAGAGAGAGACAAAGAGACAGAGAGAGACAGAGAGAGACAAAGAGACAGAGAGAGACAGAGAGAGACAAAGAGACAGAGAGACAGAAAGGGACAAAGAGACAGAGAGACAAAGAGA
The DNA here is from genome assembly GCF_008729295.1 of Plectropomus leopardus. Taxonomy (NCBI): domain Eukaryota; kingdom Metazoa; phylum Chordata; class Actinopteri; order Perciformes; family Serranidae; genus Plectropomus; species Plectropomus leopardus. The sequence continues at coordinate 856,991 of NC_056484.1, forward strand.
CAGAGAGAGACAAAGAGACAGAGAGAGACAGAGAGACAGAAAGGGACAGAGACACAGAGAGAGAGAGAGAGACAGAGACAAAGAGACAAAGAGACAGACAGAGAGAGAGAGAGAGAGAGAGAGACAGAGACAGAGACAGAGACAGAGAGAGAGAGACAGAGACAGAGAGAGACAGAGAGAGAGAGAGAGACAGAGAGAGAGACACAGAGAGAGAGAGAGAGAGGGAGAAAGAGAGAGACAGACAGAGAGACAGAGAGACACAGAGAGAGACAGAGACAGAGAGAGAAACAGAGAGACAGAGACAGAGACAGAGAGAGAGAGAGACAGAGAGACACAGAGAGAGGGACAGAGACAGAGTGAGAGAGAGAGGGACGGCACGCCAGCACTCTTACAGCAAGCACAACCCCGGACACAACCAGGAGCGGATGGAGGGATGGAGGGATGGAGGGATGGAGGGATGGAGAGATGGAGGGATGGAGAGATGGAGGGATGGAGAGATGGAGAGATGGAGGGATGGAGGGATGGATGAGTGAAATATCTGCGGCCCGGGTGACTCGGTGAGGCAGCCGGCAGTGAGAGTGAAAACAATTTACTGTGGAGTGAAACTGAGACGCAGAGAGACGGCGGAGGAAACTCACTGTTTGTGTGTCTTCAAACATAATGTGCAGTAAAAATACTTCATTCCATGTAATCTATTACCTTTTTTCTGATTTATTATTCTCTCTTCAATCTTTCTATTAAATATTTCATTTTTGGAAAATACTGGGACAATTTTATCATCTGCAATTATTTTAAATCTACAAAAATCAACACATGATCAAATTAAAAAGCTAATCCTAAACTTTGTACTTAAATGATAAATTATTTTCATGTGGATTTGATGCATCTTGTGCAGCCGGTGACATTAGAGCTGGACAACTGCATGTGTTTTTGTATTGAGTCAGCCTTTGAGCAAACTGGCTTTATTTAAAAAAAAAAAACATGGCAAGAAAGCAATGAGCAACTAATGAAAAAAAACCTGCAAGAAATGACTAAATAGTACAAAAAACGAATATAAAAAAAAACAGTAAACAGAAATAAGGAAATTACCTAATAAAAGTGCTTAGAATAATTATATTATTTTAAAAATAATTTTAAAAATAACTATATAATAATATATAATCATTAATTTTCCTGGCCATTTTTCTTTAGTTTTATTGCATTTGCTCATTGCCATTTTTTCACATTTTTTGAAGAAGAAAAAGAAAAAATCAAACCAGTTTACTCAAGGTCCAAAGGTTTAAATACCTGTGAAAGGCGTGATCCAGGTTTCAAAGGCTTGAAATAAATGATGTTTTCTTGTATTTTAGAACAAATTCTGCAAGATTTAAAAAAAAAATCCAAGTGGTTTTGCTGTGATTTCATTACAAATATTTTCCTTTTCTTTTGTTTTTTTTTCTAAATTTACAAAGAAAATCAAATGCATTTGCCTCCAAAATCTCTAATGTGACGCTGTGACGCTGCGTCTCTCTGCATCGGCTCACAGCTCGTGGCGGCGATGAGGCCGTCGGGCGCCGATGGTCAGAAGCGGAGGTGTGGGTGAGGGTGGAGTGGCTGATGGCAGGGTGAATACTCACTGTTGACGCTACCTGCTAGTGCATTAATGTTGTTCAGGCCCACAGTTGCGCCTGCCAGGCCCTGCAGGGTGCCCAGAGAGGTCAGAGAGTTCATGGCGCCGGCGTTGGAGCTGGCTGTGGTGCCCGCCGCTGCGGGAAGACAAGAGGAGGAAGGGGAGGGAGGAGAGGAGGAGGAGGGAGGATGAGGAGAGTGAAGAAGAGAGAGAGAGGAGGGATGAGGACGGAGGTGAAGAGGGAGAGCAGGAGACAAAGAAGCACATGTGTTATACAAGCTTCAGCAAGGTTCCTCGGTTAGAGGTGAAGGCTTTTCTGCTAAAACAGATTAAAAACGCAGAGAGTTTATCCGGAGGAAGCTACGAGAACGACTTCGCCTCGTTTCGAATGTGAGAACGAGTGAAACCACTGCTGAGAAGACCGGCTGCCTCTGCACCTCAGAGGAGGAGGTTTTCTTTTCACTGCTCTGTTAGCAGGACGCTGGATTTACATTTTCATAAACATCGGCGTTTATTATTATTATTGTCTGTGGAGACCGCAGCACCACTTTTAAACTTTTAGATCAAACTGCGACAAGAAAACTTTTCTCTCTTTTGAAGATGATTCAATAAAGTCTGCAGCCGTTTCAGCCCGAACAGATTTTCCAACGTTTATTTTGGAAAACTCTCCTTTTCAGCACGCCTCCTTCAAGTTGAGTCCAATATCGACCACATTCGGGCCAAATTATGTTCACTTACTCCAAAAAAAGCCGTAATTTTGGATTTGATTCCATTAATAGTTCCCAAATTTGTTGAAAGCTTCACCGTGACAGTGAAACAAACTTTAGGAGACGAGTGCTTTGATGGTATTTAGGAAGTTTAATATCCATAAATCAGCGGTCAACAGTCTGACACGACTTTTTCTGGAAATCCTGATATCAAACACCAAAACTGCCTCATTCCTCAAACTAAAATTAACAGAAGAAAACGTTGCCATTGCAGGTTTCTATTAACCATAAATATGCACACTGACTCTGTCAGAGGGAGGAGGAGGAGGAGAATGAAGGGAGGAGGAGGAGGAGGAGGAGGAGGAGGAGGGGGAGGAGGAGAATGAAGGGGAGGAGGAGGAGGAGGAGGAGGAGGAGGAGGAGGAGAAGGGGGGGAGGAGGAGAATGAAGGGGAGGAGGAGGAAGAGGAAGAGGAGGAGGAAGAGGAGGAGAATGAAGGGGAGGAGGAGGAGGAGGAGGAGGAGAATGAAGGGGGGAGGAGGAGGAGGAGGAGGAGGAGGAGGAGGAGGAGGAGGAAGAGGAGGAGAATGAAGGGGAGGAGGAGGGGGGAGGAGGAGATGAAGGGGAGGAGGAGGAAGAGGAAGAGGAGGAGGAAGAGGAGGAGAATGAAGGGGAGGAGGAGGAGGAGGAGGAGGAGAATGAAGGGGAGGAGGAGGAGGAGGAAGAGGAGGAGAATGAAGGGGGAGGAGGAGGGGGAGGAGGAGAATGAAGGGGGAGGAGGAGGAGGAAGAGGAAGAGGAGGAGGAAGAGGAGGAGAATGAAGGGGAGGAGGAGGAGGAGGAGGAGGAGGAGGAGGAAGAGGAGGAGGGCAGCAGATCACTGCTCAATACAAACAAACAAAAGAACTGATCTGTTTTTTAACCCTTTGAAACGTGGATCGACATCGGGTTTTCCTGTGCTGCGGAAATTAAAGACGAAATAAGTAAAAGGTTTCTATATATTTAATTTAAAATTATTTTATAGAAAAAAAATGTGCCATGTCATTTAATATAATTTTTTTTTTGTTCTTTTGTGCTTATTTTCAGGTGAAATGTTTTTATAAAATCATGCTAATTTACTCAGATTTCAAAAGGTTAAGCGATTAATCGCTGTCTTTCCAGCTGCTTTTTAAGCACGCTGCTGTTTTTCCAGCAGGGATAGTGCCAGATTTTTTTTTTTAACCAACACATTGCTGCATTTTCTGCCAGGAGAGTGATGTGGAAAGTGGTGTTTTTTACTGGCACATCGCTGCATTTCCTGCTGGTACAGTAGCACGGGAAGCAGTTCATTTTACCAAAATGTCTCTGCTTTTTTTGCCTGGATATAAAAAAGACATCAAGAAATGGTCAGTATTTACCAACTCTTAACGCATTTTCTGCCAAAAGAGCTGTACGAACAGCGGTTTTGTTTTAAGTTTTTCACTTAGACATCAGCGTTTCCTGCCAGGATGGCAGCACGAGAAGCAGTCAGTTTTGACATGACTGTGTTTCCAGCTGGTATTGTGCCGCCAAAACTAGGTATTTTGAACTAAAAAGTAATCTTTTCCTAACCATAACCAAGTGCTTTTTGTGCCGAAAACTGACCATATGATAATGTTTCAACATGTCCAGAATAACTTACAGACGTGACACATCTGTGGGCTGCAGAATCGTACAATGCCAACAGTATCTTCTGGTGTTTGTTAAATGCAGGTGCAGATTAAAAACCTAACACTTCATTATTCAAATGCAACAATGCAGACGTGAGGTGCAGCCTTGGCAGAGGTTGTGCAGCGCTTTTCAGTTTCCGAGATTGGTCCGATTTGTTAGGAGAGATTTGCAGGATTCGGGCATTGTGTTCTTGCAGTGGAGGCAGAGTTAAAGCCTTCTGATGATGAATGTTGGAGGGCCACGGGAGAAATCACTTCACAATGTGCTCATCATTCAAACAGAGCCAGTGTGAACACAGAAAACGACACGAGTTCAAGGGAAATGTGACCTCGCGGCGAGCAGCTGTCTCCGCAGTGATCTCACTCTGTTGATAAAATGTCTCAGCTGAGTTTAAAAACGTTTAAAATTATTACACATATCACCTTTAATTAAGCTAAAACGGCGGCACCTTGAACCTATGTTTCTAAACCGCATGTACAAAACTTCATGATGAAAACAGATCTATAATTAAAACAGTGATACTCAACTTACGGCCCGTGGGCCAAATCTGGCCCAACAGGGTGCCAGATTTGGCCCCTGATAAAGTGATTCACTCAGGGAATTGTTTTTGTACTTTTAGTATCTATTAGGTGTCAGAGTGCATAAAACAGCATCAACGTAAAGCTTGTTGATCAAAAAAGTGCCAGTGGAGGATCCCCCACACCCTCGACCGAGAAACGTACAATATTCTTAAGATGTCCTAAAATCCTAGACACATGTATGGGGCAGCTGCGAGTGGCCCCTGGCCTCTTGTCATTTTGTAAAAGTGGCCCCCAGGTAAAGCCTGTTGAGTATCCCTGCTTTAAAAGAAGACAGCTGTGTGGTTTGTTTTTCAGATTTTCACAGAAGCAGGTGAGTTGGTGAATTGCTGCATTGCATTGAAAAAAAACCAAAAAACACAAGGACCATCCAAAAAAAAAGCACACACACGTACAGAAAGGCAGCAGCACACTGAGGAGACTCTTTCTGCTGACAAGATCGCACGTTTTTCTAGTTTCTAGTTCTAGTTCTTTTGTATTATTCACAGACTTTTCCTCAAGAACAGCTGAGTTTAAATCACGACGTCACAGACACCAAAACACACACACACACACACACACAAACACACACACACACACACACAGTTCAACACAGTGGACACAAACTCACGCACACATACACCTGGACGCACACTGATGTGAAATGTGTGCCATACATGAGCTGCTGCGTCGGTGGGTGAGATGGCGGGAATTATGGTGCACAAAGCTCGCAACCTTGCTCCGTTTTTTTTTCAGACAGAGAAGATTTGAATCTGTTGGTTCATCCTTGATCTCATCAAAGCAAAAGCAGGAGTGCCGCTAAGAAATGGAGCGAACGTTGGTGCAAAAACAACAAATGCGTGCCGGCCTGTCTCCATGCAGAATTGTCTATATTTATCAAACGGGCGTGACGTTTTTGGATATCATTGACACATGCAGCGTACAGCGCCGCTCGCTCACACTGAGCGGCTCCTGAGCGCGTACGATTCAAGGTTGGACCGACTTTCATTCAGTCAGAAAGAGAAGCTGCAATAAAAGAGGAGCATGGAGAGAGCGAGAGAGGAGAGGAAGACGGGAGCGGACATTCACGCCAAACCGGCTCGGTGGAGGCAGGAAGTGGGATGGAAGCGGCGCGGGGAGGAAGAAGAGGGGAAGATGAGGGGTGAGCGATGAAGGGGGGGGCTTTTCATATTCATGCTCTGTTGGGAGCGCGCTCCAAAAGAGACAGCAAAACCACGGCTGCTGGAGCGAGGCCGAGCCGACATGAAAGGGGAGAATGATGGAGCAGAAACAGGGAGCTTGTCAAAAGGAGGGCAGCAGCAAAAGACGAGGGCAACGAGGAGGAACACAAGGAGAGGAGGAGGAGGAGGAGGAGGAGGGGGAGGAGGAGGAGGAGGAGGAAAAAAGGAGAGAAGCTGAAGGTGGCCATATTTAACCTGAGCCGAGTTCACACATCAACCTGCAAGTTTTAACCCCCCGAGTCACGAGTAGACACAAAACACCAAAACATAAAGGTGCAAACATGGATGGATTACTGAGCGGGCCTAAAGGGCCAGGGGCCCCGGGGCCCAAAGTATCAGAGGCCCCCCCCGTAATCTGTGACCTCTATCGATTATGGAGACACTCAAAATGATAACTACAAGGAAATAAACAGCCACGAGACATAAAACGATTAAAAAAGACACAAAAACACTTCAAAGACTCAAAAAATGACAAAAAAAACCCCCCAAAAAAACAACAAAATGACCAAAAATGATACAAAGCTGCAAAACACTGACACAAAATGATCTCTAAAAGATACAAAACAACCTCAAAGAGATACAAATGACTACAAAGACACACAAAACTACCAAAATAGACACAATATTAACCCAAAGAGACGGAAAATGACTAAAAAGAGACATAAATCAACCAAAAATGCACAAAATTACTTCAAAGTGGCCAAAACCATCAAGAGAGACTAAAGGTACACAAAATGAACAAAGGAGACAAAATAATCACAAACAACAAAAAAGGACTTCATATAGAAACAAAAAAATGACACATCACCCAAAAGACACATAAAATGACATCAAAGAGACCATCCGCAGAAAAAAGACCCCAAACGCCCAAAAGACACATAAAATGAACAGAAGCGCCAAAAAATGACCTCAGAGACACAAAATGACTACAGACTAAAACATCTAAATACACACACAGAAAATGATTACAAAGAGACACAAAATGCCCCAAAGACGCATAAAACGACCAGAAGCGACACAAGACGACTACAAAAAGAAATTAAACATTTAAATATACACAAAAATGGACAAAATCACACCCCTAATGACCAAAACAACAACACAAAAATGCCCCAAAGAGACACAACATGACCTAAAAAAAAAACCCAAAACGACTACAAAAAGACATAAAACCAAAAAAAAGGCCAAACAACAACAACTGTGTGGGAGAGGTGGTGGGGCCTTTTGCATATCGGTGCCCAGGGGCCCTTCGTCTCATAATCCGCCCATGTGTACAAACAACACCTGACCGCCGGAAAAAAACGCCCTAAAGTTGCTGCGTGGGTGTCGGAGCTGGTGATGTTAGGCACAAACACAGAAATCACTCCGAGTAAAAGACGTGACGAGCACATGACACACACAGACATGCACACGCACACACAGATACAGTGCGCGTATGACGGGATGGCGTGGCCGTTCAGAGACAAGGAGGACGCAGCGCATCGACAACAACAGCATGGTTTCGGTGTGAAGATGGAGGCCTGAGAGGCGGAGACGGTGGATACACACACCATGGGAATGTGCCAGAGAGAAGGTCGACAACACTGACGGAGGGCTGAGCGATGGAGGCGTGTCGGTGACGGGCTGATGGTGTCAGTGATGGCGGTGGAGTGCCGGGGTTCATGGGGCGACAACACTGGTAATGGTAACGGTGGAGAGCGGAGGACGAAGGCAGGCGTTGCCCCCCACCCCCCCCGGCGTCGGACCCCCCGACCTGAGTGGTGTTACCTGGGCTGGCCAACGCTCCCAAGGAGGCGGCGTTGGTGGACAGGGGGTTTGCGGTGGAGGGACTGGCCGAGTTTTGGGCCGCCGCCGCTGCCGCTGCTAAAGTGGCCAGGTTCTGCAACTGCAGAGCACTCATACCTGGAGAGAGGAGCCAGAGAGGGTGGTGTCAAACCTGGGGAGCGAGGCTGAGGCGAGGCGGCGTCGCCTGGCTGGACCGGGACAGAGCACCAGAGGACAGGACTGGACACGAGCTGGTGTCCCCAGGTGGACATGAACAACAGAGAGTGTGGGTGTCCTGCTGCACTGAGTTTATGTGATCCTGCTGTTCTCTGCTCTACAGTGCAGTGATACTCAACTTACGGAGAAATGTCCTAAAATCTAGTTTAAGTTTAAGTTTAAGTTTGTATCTGCCGCTGTTGGCCCCTGGCCTCCTGTCTCTCTGTAAAAGTGGCCCCTGGCCTCCTGTCTCTTTGTAAAGTGGCCCCTGGCCTCCTGTCTCTTTGTAAAAGTGGCCCCTGGCCTCCTGTCTCTCTGTAAAAGTGGCCCCTGGCCTCCTGTCTCTCTGTAAAGTGGCCCCTGGCCTCCTGTCTCTTTGTAAAAGTGGCCCCTGGCCTCCTGTCTCTTTGTAAAGTGGCCCCTGGCCTCCTGTCTCTCTGTAAAAGTGGCCCCTGGCCTCCTGTCTCTTTGTAAAAGTGGCCCCTGGCCTCCTGTCTCTCTGTAAAAGTGGCCCCTGGCCTCATGTCTCGCTGTAAAAGTGGCCCCTGAGCAAAGTAAGTTGAGTATCCCTGCAGCAGCGTCTCTCTGCGCTCTGAAGACTTGCGGCGTGTGAAGAGAAACTACAGCAGCTGATTTTGCTAATAAGTCCCAGGCGTGTTTGCATGAGAGAGAGCAGCTGTTTCAGTGTTTAGGTTTGCTGCGTCTCTCTGAGGCGGAGCTGCTCCGGAGCCAGAAATTATCTCACCGATTTACTTCAACTTATATTTTTCAGTCGAAGGAAAGCTCAGCGGAGAAGACTCGAAAAATACAGGAGAACTTTCCTGGTCGAGTTATCCAGGCTTTGTTTGGTTTTTTTGCCAATTATATCACTTGAGATTCAACTAAAGCTCCTTTTTTTTTCTCCGCTAAGTTGTGTTCATATAAACAAAAGTCAAAGTGAGGAGTAAAAATCTACATATTTAAAATCCTGGGTCACGATAAGAGCCTGACTGATGCGGGACTTTAGAGGCCGATATTAAAATTTAAGAGCATAAAAGATGCTTAAAGGTGCTTTTTCAACATCTGTCTGCGGATAACTGATGAATATAAGCATCTCAGGCGAACTCTGGATAATTTATTACTTTTCTATCTGAGTTTGAACCTTGTCAAATAATCCAAAAAATAAAATAAAATCAAATCAGATATGGACATATTTGTGGATATTTGCTTTTTGCATCAAAAAAATCTTTTTTTTTTTTTGATAGACTCCAATTCTTTTAACTTTTTATAGTAGCGAGATCTACTACATATTATATATTTCTTGGCATGTTTTTTTTAAATAATATGTCCAATGTCTTGGCAATTCATTCTTTTAATTTATGCAATTTCTTTGAATTTTTTCTTTCTCTTATTTTTATTTTTTATATAATAGATTCAAATTCTTGACATTTTTATGTATTCATTTAATTAAAAAAAAAACAAAACTACAATTTTATTTTCTTTATAATCCCATTTTACACTTTGCTTATAAAATATAGAATATTAGTTTGTTGCACATACTTATGCATTAAAAAAAAGAATTATGTTTTCTATTTTCTCTTTACATATATTTTGTTTTCTAGCATAATACACACATTATTATTACTATTACTTTTAAAAATACTTCTCATTTATCTATTTCTCATAAACTCTCTTAAATATAAAAGCATCTATTTGAATAAGAGCAACTGCAGTGTGACCAAATTTTCAGTAAAATACATATCATTCTGACTAAGCTGCGGGTATCAGTCAGGCTCTTGTCGGAGTTGCACATGATTGAGACTTTTGGCTTTTCAAAAACATGAAACGGTGCCGGTGTGAGCGGTCACAGTGTGGTCGAGGACGCCTGCAGGCTGCGCTCTCCTCACCGATGATCCGCTCGCTGGCATTAACATACAGGCCTGTACTTAACCACAATTAATGACTACCTGCCGACACCCAAATGACGGTGAAGCAAAAGCTATAAAACACCTTCTGTGAGTACAACTAAACCTCTGACCTCACTGCGTAAATGTGTGTGTGTGTTTATGCGAGTGTGAGAAGATTATGAGGCGAAACCTCATGAAGCAGAAACAGCATCAGTCATCAGAGCAGGCGTCCGTCTTACCACAGAGCAGCTTCCTCTCACTCATGAGCTCGTTACAGGGCGGACACTGTCAATGTGAGGTGTATGTGTCGTATATACAGTCTGCGTGTATATACAGTACCATGGGAATACACACACACACACACACACACACACACGCACTCACACAAACACACACACACGCACACAAAGAGACACACACACAAACAGGACACCATGAAGAGGATCCATCCCGTCTGACACTGTGGTGGATGGTTTCAGAAATCCTTCACCCAGACAACCGAAACTGAACGCAGCCGATGACAACAGATGGCTGGATTCATCACCGGGATTCACACTTCTGATTGGTTAACCGTTTAACACCACATCGGTTTTATCGTGCTGCATTCAGACGCCTTTTACCAACACAGTGATACTCAAAATATGGACCACAGGCCAAATCTGGCTCCACAACACGGTGCAGGGTGGCCCCCCCAACAATTTTTTAATTTATAATAAAAATAAAGTGAGTCACACTGAGAAAAGTTTTTGTTATTTTAGTCTCAGAGAACATAAAACAGCATCAGAACAGAGCTTGTGGATCAAAAAAAGTGACAGTGGAGGATCCCCCACACCCCCAACAGAGGTGCTAGATAAGACCCTAATGTCCTAAAATCCTTTAAATGTCCTAAAATCCCACAAAGGTCCTAAAATTCCAGAAATGTTCTAAACTCTTAGAAATGTCCCAAAATCCTAGAAATGTCCTAAAATCTTAGAAAAGTCCTAAAATCCTTGGAACATGTACGTGGCTGCTGTGACTGGCCCCTGGCCTCCGGTCATTTTGTAAAAGTGGCCCCTGAGCAGAGCAAGTTAAAACATTTAAACCTCTGAAATCTGAAAATATTGGTTTGATTTCTCTAAAAACATAATAAGGAACTTCGCAAAAAATGTCCAACTGCAAACTTCAAGAAAATTATCTGGAAATTAGTGTCTAAAAAACAAGGAAAATCTCCAGAAAACTATAATTATGATTCTCTTAGTTATACATTTAAAATTACTTTGCAGAGAAAAAGTAATTTTTTTTAGCACTTTTTAGGTCATTTTTTTCTTCTTTTTTCCTTTTTTAATTTGATTTTTTGCTTATTTTGAGGTTATTTTCTTGTAATTTTTACCACTTTTTTGTTGTTTTTGGGCTTTTTTTTCTTTCTTATGCTCGTTGCCCCCTTTTATTGTTTTTGAAAGAAATAAAGCCAGTTTGCTCGGGTATCAAAGGGTTAATTATATGTTTAAAAAAGGCCAGTTTCTGTTATTTTTCAGTGTGGAGCTGCTGCGGCAGGAAGTGTTTCTGCAGTAATGAGCGTGTTGACTTGTGACTGTCTTAGTTTTAAACTCATCTGTGTTTACGTACGAGCGAAGCAAAAAACAATCTTGTTTTCAGAGCGATTCTCCAATTTTCTGCAAAACATCAAAAGCTAAAATGGATTTCTATTTCTACACGAGGTGGGAATAAAACAGAACGGCGCTGTCGTTCCTTCGACAGCTTGACGCTGAATCTCGCACTAATTCAGACCGCGCGTTTTGTCCTCAAAATGCACCGCGTGAGCGAGACGAGAGGCCGAATCAGCGGCTCACGCGGACTCGTTCTCTGCAGAGAGCCGTTTGTGCGAGCTCCTCTTCACGGCTCTTTATTATAATAGAAAGAGTGTTTTTATTTGGACGGCCTTTTCCCCCTCGCAGAGTTCGGAAAGCGGCTGAGAGGACGAGTTTAGGCGCAGACGCTCGGATCGGCCCACAGCAACATTTTAAGGTTTAATACCACTTCACTTTGTTTACAGGGCAAACAAATAGTTACTGTAGAGGAGGAGAGCCGCTCTGCTGTTTTTATGTCCTTCACCTCACTTTCACTGCTCTGTCCTTCACCGCTCTGTCCTTCACCTCACTTTCACCGCTCTGTCCTTCACCGCTCTGTCCCTCACCACTCTATCCTTCACCGCTCTGTCCTTCACCTCACTTTCACTGCTCTGTCCTTCACTGCTCTGTCCTTCACTGCTCTGTCCTTTACCGCTCTGTCCCTCACCACTCTGTCCTTCGCCGCTCGGTCCTTCACCTCACTTTCACTGCTCTGTCCTTCACCTCACTTTCACTGCTCTGTCCTTTACTGCTCTGTCCTTTACCGCTCTGTCCTTCACCGCTCTGTCCATCACCGCTCTGTCCCTCAACGCTCTGTCCTTTACCGCTCTGTCCTTCACCTCACTTTCACTGCTCTGTCCTTCACCTCACTTTCACTGCTCTGTCCTTCACCTCACTTTCACTGCTCTGTCCTTTACTGCTCTGTCCTTTACCGCTCTGTCCTTCACCGCTCTGTCCATCACCGCTCTGTCCCTCAACGCTCTGTCCTTTACCGCTCTGTCCTTCACCGCTCTGTCCATCACCGCTCTGTCCTTCACCGCTCTGTCCTTCACCGCTCTGTCCTTCCCCTCACTTTCACCGCTCTGTCCTTCTACCTGCTCTTTTTCCTTTTCGATTTCTTCCCTTTGTTTTCCCCTCTTCTACTCTGTTTTCTCTTTCCTTACTTAACTCTTTGAGGCCTGGAGTGACATCGCTTTTCTTGTGCTGCGTTCAGATGCCTTTAACAAGTATTTAACCCTTTAGACACTGAGCAAATTGGTGCAAAAAAAAAGCCACTGAGCAACTTGATAAGAAATGTTCTACAAATTACAAGAAATTAGTAATTAAGTAAAAAAAAGTCTAGGGAAAAGACTTCCGGACATTTTCCATTTTATTTCAATTTGTTTGCTTTTCTTTTTGTGTTTTTAGTTTTTTTCTTTTTTCTCTTTTGCTTTATTGCCTTCTTTCCATAATGCATAACCTCCATACCTAATTCCTCTTAATTTCCTTCTCTTTTCTCCGTTTCCTTTTCTTTGACCCCCTGCTTTTCCCATCTGGTTTCTTTTATTTCCTTTCCTTTTCCTCCCCCTTTCCTCCTCTTCCATTCTTCCTTTTTTCTCCCTCTTTCATTTTATTTCTTTCCTTCCTGTCCAATTCCCAACTCCTTACTTGCCATTTCCTTTTTCCTTTTCCTCTCTTCTATCTTTTCCTCACCTCGCTTTATTCTCGTTTTTTGCCTCATGACAGAGACGACTCCACACCCTCTCTCTGCTGCCTCTTTTTTCTTCCCCGTCTACTCAAAGCAGCTCCACCTCATTTCTTCCTCGCGTCTGTCAAAGGTTATCTCCCTCATTGAACGTACATTTTGAAGACAGTCGTAAGGACAAAAGGCGCGGGATGTAAAAATAACCGGGTTAGAGGGGAATAAAGTCGAGATGAAGCCGCACGAAGAGAGAGGAGGCAAAGAAAGAGAGACAGTACGAGACAAATACTTTCCACATCAGAGTCGGAGTATCCGGGCTGTGCAGATGGTACGTGAGTGTGTGAGCCGCTGTGAGCACATATGTGTGCGAGGATGCATGTGTACGTGTGTGTGTGCGCTCCACGCAGCCTGTATGGCAGCACTGGGCTGCACCAGGCTGGCGTTGGCTGCGTCTAATTGAATGCTCATTGGTGTAATTGAAGCCTCTCAGCTCTGCAGCTCCTCGTGTTAAAGACTGGGACCAGATGTCATTCAGCTGTGTCACATCTCCTGCCAATCACTAATGCTCGCTCGCTCGCTCCCTCGCTCTCCCTCCTGCGCAGATGGAGGACCAACAGATCTCCAGATTCAGGCGCCGTCACTCGCCCTCGCTTCCAAATCCCACAGCCTATTTATCCGCGTGTGTTTGTAAGGAAATGTGTGTTTGAGCTCGACAGCAGAGTGAGCAAAAAATTTAAATCAGCCACAGGGAAATTGCGAGGCATTGTAACTCGAGGGAACACGACAGAAAACTGGAGGATACAAGGCGGCGCTCGCCACTTTAAGAAGCTCCCATCACACTCAGGTAGTGCTACAGCGTCCTGGCAGTTTCCTTATCCTGTTTTTTCCTGCGTTAACTGACTAAACAGCGTACAATTAAGAGCTGACACGTCAGTAAGAAACTCACAGAAAGATAGAAAAGAAAAGGAGGCCAGAGGAGTCAGTTAAAATTTCAGAAATAGCAAATTCGGTTACCCAATTGCCAGAAAAAATATTGGCATTTCTGCAAACAACTGATATGTTACATTTCTTATGTAGTGGAGCCCCGAGGTTAACACGTTTTTAGGAAAAGCCACAAAAACCACTTGGTTATGGGCAGGAAAAGATTGTGTTTTGGCATAAAACACACAGTTTTGGAAGAAGAATCGCTGCTGGAAGAGCAGCTATGTCTCGCTAAAAAAATACCACTTTTTAGAGGCGCTATCCCAAATGGTGAACAGCGAGGGGTCGCTTAAAAAAACCTGTGTTTGGTGCCTGAAAAGTCATTGGAAATACAGTGAGGGCCCCCAAAATATCAACATTTGAGACACAAAAGGCCTCTGAAAAAAGCAATGGGTCGCTACAAATCACCCACGTTTGGTGCCTGAAAAGCAGCTAGAAAAACACTGTACCCATATTTTGGGATGGAAAGCTGCAGAAAAAACAGTGACAGGTTCCTGAAAAAAAGCTATACTTGGTAGCTGAAAAGCCATTGGAGAAACACCCATATTTACATGCTAAAAAAGCTGATGGAAAAACAGTGATGGAACCTTGTAAGGCCCCCATTAGGTGCCTTAACAGCCCCTAAAAATCTTTGATGGGTCCCTAAAATACCCACATTTGGAAGCTAAACGGCTGTTGGAAAAACAGCAATGGGTCAATAAAAATCACCCATTTTTTGGGGGCTGAAAAGCCGCTGGAAAAAAAAAGACGGGCCCTAAAAAAACATACATTTGCAGGGTGAGAAGTTGCTGGAACAACAGTGACGGTTCCCTAAAATACACCAATGGTTTGGCACTAAAAGGCTGCTGGATAAACAGTGATGGAGCTTTTAAAAACACCCACATTTGCAGGCTGAATTGCTGAAGAAACAGCTCTGGGTCTCTAAAAATCAGCCACATTTGGGGGCTGAAAAACCACTAGAAAAAAGCCATGATGAGCCCCTAAAACACTCACATTTGCAGGCTGAAAGCTGCTGAGAAAACAGCGATGTGTTCCTACATTATACCCACATTTTGGGGCTGAAAAGCTGGAAAAACAGTGACAGCACACTAAAAAACACCCACATTTGGTGCCTGAAAAATTGCTTGAAAAACAGCGATGGGCCGCTAAAAATCACCCACATTCTGGCTGAAAAGTTGCTGGAAAAAGAGAGATTGTACGCTATAAACAACCTCGTTTAGCAGCTTAAAAGCTGCTGAAAAAAAGTGACAGGTCCCTAAAACACACATTTGGGAGCTTAAAAGCTTAAAAACACCAATGGGTTGCTAAAAATCACCCACATTCGCAGGCCAAAAAGCAGCTGGAAAAGCAGCGATGGGGCTTTAAAAAAACACCCATGTTTTGTGCTCGAAAAGATGTTGAAAAAATAGAAAAACTGAAAATGCTGCAGAAACACAATGCCAACATTTTAAGAGCTGACTCCTTAGTTAGAAACTCGGAGTAGAAAATGGAGAGAAGGAGGGCAGGACAGAACAGACAGAGTGCGAAGGCTGCAGGGAGGCGTAAAAGGTGAGATGAAGAAAGTGTGATGAGGAGGGAGGGAGGTGCAAGAGTCTCTGCAAGAAAGAGGCTTAAAATAAACAGAGAGGAGGAGAGTTTAATGGAAAGAGAGAAGAAGTCAGAGATGATGAGAGCGAGTATCCACGGGTGCCCGAAAGTCTTAAATAACCTAAATTTTAAGCCCTAAAAAATTATATTTCTTTAAGACGGAGATTTTATCTCGTTCAACTTTTAATAGGAGGCGTCTTGGCACGCTCAGGGCTTAGATTAATACAGAACTGGGTTAATACAATATGCATTTTTTATTGCGTCAGCTTCACTTAAGAGAATTGAAGTGTCCCTAACCACTTTATTTCCTATTTCTTTGTGTCCTTTTTCTTATTCAAACCACATGGAGTTTGGCGTATTTCACCGACTACAACCAGTGCGAAATAGGCTGATTTTCTGTAACCTTTAATTTCTTAATTTCAGTCTTTAAAAACGGTGACAAGTTGATGTTACTTAGAAATGTCTAGGAGACCAACTGCCTTGAAAAAAGTGAGTAAATATGACTAATCTTAAAATTATGTTACAGATTTTTGTTTTACTTACTTTTTTTATTTTGTTTTAAAGAATTTTCAGGTAATTTCCTTGTAATTTATACAAATTTCTTGCAAATGTTTCCGTTTTTGACAGAAATCAAGCCAACATAGGTTTCAAACGGTAACAAGTTAAGTTGCTATTGCTTACAAAGAACAAGTTGATTTCATCTGTCATTTTTAAGTTGCAACAACTTCACAAAATAAAGTGAATTTAACTAAATTTTAAGTAAACTTAGTAACTAAATACAAAAGAAAAATAAGACTAATTGTATATTTACTTTTACTAGTTTTGAGGCTATGAGGCTAGATACATAAATTCAAAGAGGTAATTATTTTCCTAGTTTTTAAAAGATAAGATCAGCTTCTGAGTTTGTCGTGAAAATGAGTTTAAAAGGCAGAAATTTGCTGAATCCTGATGAAAGGAAAAGTGCAGATGACCGAGAGAAAGACAGAGACCCTCGGCTGTAAAAGAGCAGTAGATGGCGCCAGCCTGCAGAGCAAAATATCCTCCAAACAAGCTCACTTTTAACCATTTTCTCCCCTCCTCTTTTCTTTTCCTTCCCCCCTCTTTTCTTCTACACTCATCCATCCCCGGCAAAGCCTCGGTGCTACTGTTACACGCCCAGGGCACAACTCTTGTCTGGCCTCATTAAAAGATCAAGACAATTCTTAGCAACGGTTAATAAATCTTCAGGGCAAAAGATCTCTCTTTACTCCGCCACGCGAGTTCATCTGTTATGCTCTTTGGTCCTCTTTTAGAAGTCTGCGAACAAAAAAAAACAAAAGGCGCAACAAAGAGTCCATCGCGGTTACGGGAGAGTTTATCAAATGATTTTTCGACTCACCGGCCATCTGCTGGATCCCGCTGAAGGCTCCGAGGTTACCGGAGGAGGTTGCCTGCTGAAGCAACTGATGGGAAAAAAAGAAAGAAAGAAGAGGGAGAAAGAAAGTGAGCCGCGTGGATACAGTTAATACACGTCAATACAATGCTACGCTGAGAAGCTAAACTCGTAATGAGCGGTTTAGCAATGTGGTTTTTGCCTGAGCGCTCGATGAGTAAATGAGCTGCTAATATAGTTTGATCTCTCCTCTAAGCAAACGCTGTTTGTATTCCGCCATGATTCTTCCAGACAAGTTGAGCATGAAAGCTCTAATCTAGCCGACTAATTAGATTCCCAAACAAAAGTGGAATACTGATGCTGTCAAAAACTCATCCTTCAAAGACTTGAATTAGCAGCAAATTAACATCTTGTTCCTATTGTGTGTGCGATTTTTCCCTCCTCTCCTCCAGAATAATCTCTTCAAAAGAGGATTGAAAAATCTTGGAGCCCAATTCAGATTTTTTCCACTAAAATAAATCAATATACAGTAAAGGTGTTTTGTGTGGCTGAGCTCTGTTTTCCCTCTCTGAGAAGAAGGCATTCATTTCACTTCGGATCTAACAAACTGAGGGTCAAATCTCTAGATTTCTGAGTGTTTTAAAGGGGAGCTTGGGCTGTTAATTCGGAAAGTTAAGAGTGATGAGTCAGGGGTTAGTGCCGAAACTTTCAACAAGAAGAGTCCGGAGTCTCTGAGAGGGACCGCAGGAGGAGAATGAGGCTTCTGAACCCGACTTTAAAAAACCTAACAAATCCCCCAATCAAACAAATCAACCGATGAGGGCCTCAGATGCTGTGCAGCCGAGCCTCCACTGCAGGATTTCTCAAATTGGGGATCAGTGGACTCCCAGGGGCCCCGCTCTGTCCCCAGCTTAGATCGCTTCTTTGTTTAATGCCACAAAAGTCCCAAGAATTTACCACAATTAGTAAATATATTTGAACAATCCCAAAAGAAAAGCCTCACTTTTAACTACTGTTTCCATTGTCACTGTCCTGTGAAAAAATCTATTTCTGAAGCGTCACTTTTTCATGAGCTAAGAAAAACAGACATACTGAGCTCAGAAACAGAGATGCATGTTTTTTAAGCTCTGATGAAGACGGTTGTGGTTGAATCATGTTGGCTTTTTGATGATTTAACCACTATAAGAAAGGCTTTAAAATGTGATTCCTCCTTATTGTTTTTCACATTAATCATGTTTTTAGCTTTGTGACATTTTTCCCTCAGTCTCATGGGGTTTTAAAATATTTACTTAGCGAAGATGTGGATTTATTAACCAATTTGCCAGAAAAAATGTAGGCATTGTTTGTTTCTGCTAACCACTTATATGTTTCATTTGCACGTTATGTATCATCTGTTTTTAGGTTTAGGCAAAAACACCACAGAGTTAAGTTGGGAAAACATCATCTCTTGGCTTAAGATACACAGTTTTTCGGGGCACAATCCCCGCTGGAAAAACAGTGACGGGTGCATAAATACACCCATAATTTGGGGCTAAAATGCTGCTGGAAAAACAGTTGTAGGACCCTAAAAATGATAATGTAGATGCCTTAAATGGTGCTAGAAATACAGTGACAGGTTTCTTAAAAACACCCACATTTAGGGGCTGAAAAGTTGTTCAAAAACCAGCTGAAAAGCTGCTGGAAAACAAAAAACTTTGCAGAAACATGCAACGCCAGCATTTTCTTTTGGCAACGGGGCTGAATATTAAAACAGAGCACATGGTTTTCATTAGAAATAAAACAGAAGTCCAGTGAGGACATCGCTAAGGCAACCCTGTGTCCCGGATATTATGTTTATATACGACTGTAATTCTGCCAGCGGAAACTGGACGCTCCCTCTAATTTCCGCTAGTAATCTGGGAGAGAATGCAAATTCTTTTGCTCATTATGTCACAGTCTTAAAGATCATCTTTTCCTGGAAATGTTTGCAGAATGTCCTGATTTGTTTTCTCTTTCTGTTGAATGCAGACTTCAAGAAACATAAATTACTTTAACTTATACGTCTTAATGGTTTTGAAAGTTTAAATTTGGAAAAAAAACCCTGAAAGGACAGGACTGAGGTTTACATCCCTTGTCTTGTTTCGACCACACAACCACTTTGGATAAGACTGTGGGTTTATTTAAATACTGGATGAGCAAATACATCCTGTCATTTGTCACTGTTGACTTTTTCTGTATTTAACCAAGACCAGAATCTCTCCCAAACTTTAAGCCTTTGAAACTTGAGCAAACTGGCTTGATTTCTTTCAAAAAAAGTTGTATAGAGGTAGGTGGGCAATGAAACAAAAAAAATACACAAAAAAACAACACATAAGTGCTTTTCCCTTAAAAAAAATATTATAATTTTGTAACCTAATAATTACAGATTAGTAAAACATTCAAGAAAATTACCTGAAAATTACTAAGAAAAAATAAACCAAAACCAAGTGCTTAAAATTATAATAATTCAGTAACATAGTTTTAAAATTAATAATTATGATGATTTTGAAAAAACTTTTCCCCTTGCATTTGTAAAAATAATTTTCTAAATCTGCTAATTTCTTGCAACTTGTGGAACATTTCTTATCAAGTTGCACAATGCCTTTTTCTTCTTTTTTTTCTTAATCAGACCAATTTGTTCAATTTTTAAAAGTTTAAATACCCATGAAAGGCATCTGCTCCAGGTTTCAAAGGGTTAACCTACTGCTTTGAATTTCCTAAACACAACCATAAGATGTTAATCTTGTTTTAGCAATAGAAGTGGAAGTTGCAACAAAAACAACTAAAAAAAGGTTGTTTGTGCATGTTTGCAAATATGTTCAGTATAAATATTTTCCAACTTTGGAGCTATTTTGTTTTCCATACAATGCTTTAATGTTGAACCGGTGTCGCGGGGCATTCGGCGTAACAGCGAAATAATGTTATATAATAAGCAAGCCGACGCTGCTAACAAAGGCAC
Source organism: Plectropomus leopardus (assembly GCF_008729295.1). Lineage (NCBI taxonomy): Eukaryota > Metazoa > Chordata > Actinopteri > Perciformes > Serranidae > Plectropomus > Plectropomus leopardus. The sequence continues at coordinate 876,864 of NC_056484.1, forward strand.
GTAAATACGCAACAAAAGCCAGAAACGGGATCGTATTAATTTGCTGTTAGCTGTAAATTCATCAATTCTTCACCTCTGTGCTGCTGCCTGCATGTCTGCAGCTGCAAAGACTGGTGTGACAGTAAAGAGCACTCACTTCGCAGCAAAATCTGGGGACCAAAACATCCCTTTAAATACCCTGCACAGCACAGTGACTCGCAAAAACCCACCAAAAAAGAAAAAAAAACCCAACTAATTCAAATCTACTATGCACTATTTGTTTCAGAACATATTTTTGTAGTGCATAAAAGTAATTTCTTGGTTGGGTAAAGAAAGTTATTTTGTGATATTGACATAAGCCAAAAATGATTAGACAATTTTAAAAAATCATCTTGAATGCGTCCTTGTACAGAGAAATTCATTTTCCTTGCTCTGAATAAAATGCAGGAAAAGAGGCTTGTCTTTGTATATTCTTTCTGGTGTTAAATTTTCGAGATATTGAACACACAGTATATTATCGGCTCCTGGCAGCCTCTGTTCAGAGACCTCATTTCCTCGCTGCGCTACAATCCCAGGAGGAGGACAGAGGGCTGAAGGAGGAATTACAGAACAAAAGAAAGAAAGGAGGAGGAGACAGGAGGCCAGCGAGAGAGAGTTTGGGGATTTTTCAGGGTTTTTTGGATTGGGGCACTGACTGTGGCGGCGTTGGCCACGGGGCTGTAGTGAGGGGTGGAGAAGGAGGTGATGGTGGAGGAGGAGGTGGGCGACGCGGCGGCGCTCCTTACAGCCAGATACTGCGGGGTGAGGCCACCCAGGCCCGTCAGGCTCCCCCAGGTGGTCGCACTGTTGAGCTGCTGCATCTGCTGCGCCAGCTGCTGCTGCAGACGCCGCTGCTCCTTGTCCTTCTGCGTGTCGGCGAACTTCACCACGATGGGAGACGAGCAGCCCTGCAGGGGGAGGAGAGGAGAGAGGAGGAGAAAATGAAAGAAAAAAGAGGAGAAAGCAGAGGGGGAGAGGAGACGAGATAAGAGAGAAGAGAGGAGGGAAGAGGAAAGAATAGGAAAAATATGGAAAGTAGAGGAGCAAAGATGAAAAGGGGAGAGAAGAGAAAAGCAGGGGAGAAAAAAGGAGACAAAAAGGAGAGGAGGAGTAGGAAAGTAGAGGAGAGGAGACAAGACAGGAGAGAAGAGAGGAGGGGAGAGAGGAGGGGAGAGGACAGAAAATGAAAAAGAGAGAGGGGAGAGAAGCAGATGAGAAAAAGGGAGATAAAATAGGAGATAAGAGGAGAAAGGAGAAGTGGAGACAAGACAGGAGAGAAGAGGAGAATGAGGGGGGCCAAGAGTGGACAGGAGAGAAAGTGATAGAAGAGAGAAGGAGACACGAGGGTCAAATATAAACGAGAAGAAAAAAGGAAAAGGGAAAGACAAGAGGATAAAGCAGAGGAAAGGACAGGAGACAAGACAGAAGAGAAGAGAGGAGGGACGAGGACAGAAAAAGGAAAAATATGGACAGTAGCGGAGAAAAGATGAAAAAATTGAGAGAAGAGCAGAGGATAAAGAAGGGAGAGGAAAAAAGAGAGGAAAGAAGAGAGAAGACAGGTAACAGAGGATAGGAGAGTAAAAGACAGAAGAAAAAATGAGACCGAACAAAAGAGGACAAAAAATGGAAACGCAAAAAGGAGAGGAAAAAAGAGAGGAAACAGGAGAGAAAAGAAAGAGGACATAGGAGGGAAAAGGTGGAGGATAAAAGAGAAGACGAGAGAGAGAAAAACGATGGAGAGAGGAATAGTGAAAAATAAAGAGAGATGGAGAGGAGAAAGAAAAAAGGAGAGCAACAGGATAAAAGAAAAGAAAAGGAGGAAAGGACAGATGAGGAAAAAAGAGAGGAAGAAACATGAAAAAAGAGAAAAAGAGACATAAGGGGGAAACAAAAGAAAAGAAGAGAACAGATGAAACAAGAGAGAAGATAATAACATAAAAGAAAAAAGAGAAAAGCAGAGCAGAAGAAAAAAGAGGAAAAGACATAAAAACATGGAGAGGAAAGAAAACAAGATGAAAGAGGACAGAGGTGGAAACAAGGAGAAGAAAAAGGAGAGATGAAAGAAAAGTTGAGAGGGATGAAAAGTGAGGGGAGAAAAAAGGAAAAAAGAAGAGAAAAAGATAATAATGTAATCAGGTTTATGTTTTCACTGACTTTTTACTGCACACTGATAACGAGGAGAAAACGCACCTTAACATAAAAATGACTAATGTACATAATGCATACAATAAAGGCAAGAAAATTAAGTTTTTTTTTACGATGCACACACACACACGCACACACACACACACACACACACACACACTCGGAGTCACACAGGAAACTTGACTCTAAAGCCAGTGGGCTTTCTTCTTTCCCCCACAAGGGCTCAGTTATCTCTGAGTCCAGAACGGTTTCACCAGAAACAGATTTCTTGAGTTCTCCAACTATTTCATCATCTCATATGAAGAGAGACTTGATGTGTGTGTGCGTGTCAGCGTGTGTGAGACGGAGAGAGAGTGTGTAAAAGAGGGCAGAGAGAGATTGATTGGGATGACCAGAGAGAGAGAGGTGGAGAGGGCAAGAGGAAGATTTAGAGATCTGGACAATCAGACGGAGTGAATGTAATTGTCCGAATTTCTATTCCACAGAGCAGCAGCGTGTGTGTGTGTGTGTGTGTGTGAGAGACGAATTAACCGTCACACACGGAGAAGCAGAAAACACAACTCAAAACACAACTGATGAAAGTTGCAGCGACGGCTGAAACACAGCGAAGCTGAAACGGCAAGTCATAATCTATCACACCACACCATTACTCACACGCTGCAATCAAAGCCTAACTAGGGGCAAATCCGTTCGAAACAAAGGCAATCCGCCACAGGGGAACAAAAACCTTTTGATTGAAACATTTAGTTTGAGGCACGATCCGCACTCGGCAGGGGAGAGAAGGGATTTGGCTACTTTGCAGATAGCGCGGCACACAGTCAGAGCTGAGACATATGTTAAGTGTTTGTAAGTGTAAGTGTGTGTGTGTGTGTGTGTGTGTGTGTGTGTGTGTGTGTGTGCAGGTACATGTATGAGATCAGTGTGTACGCTGTAAAGTGTCAGTTTAGTAAAATCCACTCAACTTTTAGCTTTAGATCAATGAAGTTGTACAACTTCAAACACATTATCAAGTGATAAGCAGAAACGCTGCTAGCTGATTAGCATACTTCCCAGCATGCACTGGGCTGCAATTCTGCTGTACATGCTCACACACAAATCGTCTTTATCATGTTTGCATAAAGGACTCGTTTCGTTCCCTCAGTCAGTGGTTATAGCACATTTGGTGCTCGAGGCGAACACATATTTTGTATTTATTCTTCTGTTGTGCCAGTGAAACAGAAATCTACACAATTTAACATTAATTCAAAAGCTCAGGAAGTTTAAAGACACTTTCATGACGGATGCTCAGAAATTTCTCTCATTTATTACTTTTTTGATTAACTGATGATCTCATTTATAAAGCGCTAAAAAGTGTGGAAAAATATCCATAGTGACATCTTTAAATTGCTTGTTTTCCCCCCTAACATCACTTCCAAACTCTCATTAAAACTTGTTTATGATGTATATTAGTGAAGGTTGGAGTAATTCGTTTTCGGCATGCCTGATAAACACCAAAAAATGTATGTAATTTTCAAAGATTTAACTAATTGATTCAAGGCTAATTTTTTCTTCATTAAAACATGTTTACTACACTGATTGGTATGTCTTTCGATCCATATTCCTCACCTTCAGACAGAAAAAGTTTTGGCATTATATGTTTAGTTATGTTCCATTTGTATTGCAAATAATTTGAAATGTAATGTTTCTGTGTCAGCACTGCTGTGGTGGATGTGTAGTCATGTCAAGGCACAAAAACCACTCGGTTATGGTCAAGAAAAGATCCTGTCGTCGGCTCTTAGTGGCAGAGTCATGGCTCGAAAGCACCTGATTTTGGTGCCACAGTAATGGCTGGTAATGCTGTAATGTGTTGCTAAAAATACTCAACTTTGGGTCACAATTTCAACGAATGTGTTGCACAATCCCCGCTGGAGAAGTTGTAATGTCTTGCGAAAAAAAAACGACAAAAAAACTAACAACCCTGCTGTTGGTGCCACAATAATGGCTGGAAATTCCAAGATGTGACACCAAATACACTTGATTTTGGTTGCACGATCACAGCTAAAAATGCCATGATGACTTGTTAAAAACACTAAATTTTCGTACCACAATCACAGCTGAAAATACAGCAATGTTGCTTGCAAACATCTGATTTTGGTTTCACTATTTCTGCCTAAAACTCCACTATGACTTGCTAAAAAACACCTACTTTTGTTGCCACAATAATGGCTAGAAATGTGATTTCGCTAAAAACACTCAATTTTGGGGCCACAATAACAACTGAATATGCTGCATTATAGTGCTTAAACATCCAAATTTGGCTGCACAATCACTGCTGAAAATGCCTCAATGACTCGCTAAAAAACACCTACTTTTGGTGCCACAATAATGGCTAGAAATTTTGCACTGTGGCTACAAAACCACCTGCTTTTGGCGTTACAAACCCTGCTGGAAATGCCATGATGTGTCCTGTCCACCTGATGACATATTCAGCTCGTATACTGCGCCACTTCTGAAATGTAGGTATCAGTGGTTTGCAGAAATGTACGACAACAACATTTTCATCCGGTAACTGGCCTACATGTTCCTCATGTTTTACAGTGCACCTGTACGCTCGTATGTGTGTGACCAGACAGCCTCTCCTCTGTGGCCGCGGCTCGACTTTATCAGCTGAATGAGCGTGTCTCCTGCCTGACGGCTGCTCGGCCATATTTACTCCATCTCTCCAGCAGTCATTTTGCCTCTTTATTGTGACCGCCGACAGATAAAGGAGAGGAGACGATGGGAGAATTGCATTCGGAGAGAGCGTGTCAGTCTGGGGCCCCGCCGCTGCAGTCGATTCCCCCTGAGACAGGAGCTCCCTATACCTCTCTGCTAAATATCTCATTACTCCAGCTGACACCCAGCGAGCGCGGGGAAATGCAGCCCAGAATGAGAGTCCTGCCCTGGGAGAGGGGCCGGGGGGCCAGGGGCCTCTACGCTCGGTGCCGCCGCTTCTCCCTGAAGACCGGGCTGCACTTTAAAGTTTTCAGGCGATTGGCCGGTTGGGCAACTTTGCCCTTAAATGATGAAAACACGTGCAGGGAACGAGGCGGCTTCTGCCATCTGTTGGTTTCGCTCAGAGAAACAAATCATCATTGATTTGACCGTAGGGGGATTTTTAATAATTCATCATAGATTAGCAACAGCTTGAACTTTCATATCAAACACTGTGTGACTATAGTGCTAATCAGCCACAAATGGGATGAAACAACCTTTCCGTCCACGGAAAAAAAACATGTAACCCTTTTTTTTTTTTTGAGTTTTAATAAAAGACAAAGGATTACATGCTTCGTTAAGTTACATTACTTCACATTTTCATGAACTCAAAACACATTTTTGTGACTATTTATGCATTATTCCTGCAATATAAATTTTAGATTTCTCAGATTTTAAGATATCTCTAATATTTTAAGACATCTGTAGGATTTTAGCATGATTCTGCGATTTTAGGACATTTTGAGGATTTTAGGATGTTTCTCTGATCTGAGGACATTTCTAGGACTGTAGGACGTTTGTAGGATTTTAGGACATTTTGAAGCTTATGGATGTTTGACAAATATTCTAAAATCCTAGATATGTCCTAAAATTTGAGAGACTCAAGGACATATGTAGGATTTTAGCACTTTTCTAGGACTTAAGGACATTTCTAGGATTTAAGCAAGTTTCTCTTATTTCAGGACATTTCTAGGATTTTAGGACATGAGAGGCTTAGCTAAATGATTCTGGTGTTTTATGCACTCTGGCACCTTATGTATACTAAAGTGACAAAAACAATCCCCAGTGTGTGTATTTTTATTGTGAAAATTGTTGGGGGCTACCTGGCACCCTATCAGGGGCCAGATTTGGCCCTCTGGCCTTATGTTGAGTATCACTGCCATAGGTTGTCATGCAGTCAGAGGACACGTGTCAATCACAGTTGTGGCGTGATGTCAGGGCATCAAACATTTGGCACAGATCAAATGTCTGTGTTTGCACAGGTTATAAAGGAAGATTTATGCCATCCATATTTCAGTGACTTCAATGATCCAAGCTTTATGATAAATGCTGCAGAGATATGTATCCCTGAATGGTATTTTTGTGTAGAGGATTTGTCAGAAAACGGTGAAAAAACAAGACAAAAATGTAGTGTTTTCCCTGTAGAAATGTCTCCTGGTGAGAAAGACTCCTGTGAGACTTTGAGCGCTTTATTTTCTTAAGATGTGAAAGTTGTGCAACATGGGAGACTGTCTGCAGCTAAAAAAAAACAACCCAAAAACCTCTCCAGAAATAGTATCAAAAATAAATCGATGCTCCACCACCAGCAGTCATTTAATGGCATGTTATTTTCAAAATATCTCAATCCAGAGACCATTTCAGTCACAACTTTTTCATGACTACAAAGGTGTATTCTTATGCTTGAAAACATTTGTGTGCCTGTTGTTAGTAAATTCAGTGTCTTATTATGTGTTAACAATCTACAAGGGACTCGTGAGGTATTTTGGTGCCCATAGAGAGGTAGAGTCATCATGTTGCCCCCTGCTGTTTGTGCTCAAAAGTGACCAATTGAAAACAAATCAGATGGTTTACAAAATTTAGTTACGCACAACATGCGGTGTAATTGCGCCCAGCGGCAGAGTATTCACAGATGCCCATCAGCGGCAAATACCTCTAAACATTAACTGGCTCGTCAGATATTCTGAAACCGACTAAAATAAGCCTCCTGGGTGGTGAGAATATGTGAGAGTCGGGATACAGTGGCTGTAGTTAATTTTAGAAAGTCTCACTGTATTGTTCATTTTAATATCAGAAACATTTGTTAACGTTATAATTTTTTTTAAAGATTTATAACTGGTGACATCTGTGGTCACTAGTTTCAAAACAGTTTTTTTTTTTTTTACAGTGCAGCCAAACAAACTTGTGTTGTCTGTTTAGAGAAGTCTGTCAATAATCCGCCTTTCCCCTTCAAACTATGAGACACCACAGTCTGATTTCACTCTGCAGACGAGACGTGGGTGGTTTTCTACACAACAGCAGAGAGATTACCCCCCGCAATACTTAAAACTGACTTTATATTTTACTATAATGAACTAAATGATCATGAAACCAGCTAAAATTCTAGAAATGTAATAAAATCGGAAAAAGTCCTACAATCCTAGAAAAAATGTGCTAGAATCTGAGTAACATCTTAAAATCCAAGAAATGTCCTTAAATCCTAAAAAATGTCCTAAAATCTTAGAAACATATATGAGGCTGCTTGTACTGGCCCCTGGCCTTCTGTCATTTTGCCAAAGCGGCCCTAAAGCGAAGCGCGTTGAGTGTCCCGGTCATAAATCTTTCCTTTAAAACGAGACATTTCGTGTGTGCTGTACGTTTGATGTCCTGACACCGCTCCACTGCTGTGATTGACACGAGTCCTCCAACAGTGTGACAACCTGCAGTCTCAAACAGATACTGCATCACATGGATAATTGTACATGAAAGCACATCAGCAGCTGCTCCGCGCCGTGCTCTGACCTCGTCTCACACGCTGGAAAAGTTAAACTTTTGTCTGTGACAGAAGTTAGAGACTTGTGATCGACTTAACCAGGAGTTCGCTCGGCTAATAAACCCGACCGCGCTCCCTGAAGCCAAATCTCCGAGACAACCGTGAAGAGAGCATTACACATCACTTCCCCATCTCTCCCAAAATGCTTCGACGCATACACGCAAACTGAACTTATAAGCTCCGGTCCGTTTACCTTGAAAATCAATCTCTCGTAGCTTTCAAGAGAGTTTATGCGCTCTGAACCTTCTCCATCTCATTTATTTGCCGCTCACATAGCCTTTAAATGTCAGAGCAGGTGATCTGGAGCTGCTAAAAGGAAAGCACTGTAGGAGTGAGAACACCGAGTCAGAGTTCTTTGTGCACTTTTGTTTTAACCTATTGTCCCCAAAAACAGCTGAAATACAAAAAGCTTTCACACCGAGTACAAAGCATTATCAGAAACACAGAGAGAGCTTCACAAACTACTCAGAGCATCCTCTCGAAATGTGATGTTTTTTTGTTTTTTCTACATTATTCAGAACTTTCTGGATCTATTATGTATTTATATATATTTACATACAGAACAATCTTAAGATTGAACCTCAGATCAGTTTTGATCACAAAAGTTAGAGATTAAACAAAACAACCCAAAATGAGGACTTTCTTTATCAGGAATTGACGAGTTGGGAGTGAGACGAAGATCGTTCAGCTTTTTTTAGATTACATGAGACAAAAACAAAGTTTTCTTCCCAAATTCAAGATAACACAAGTGAGTCACTGATATACAAATGAGGATTTTACAGGTGAAGTATTCCTTTAAGTGAAACTGTTAAAAAGACAGACGCTGGTGCGGCTTTACATAATGTCTCGTACAGCATCAGCCCTCATTAATCTAATCTAATATATTTTCTTTCCGCTGTCGGCCTCTCCGTCTCCTCTCCTCACTGCAGTTGACAGATGTGTTTGTTCGCTGTTTAAACACACACACTGCTCCGTTGTCTCTCATGCTCTACTTAAGCTCTCGTCGACATGCGCTTGAATGCTCGCGCATCGGCGGCGGGGGTGTGTGAGCACGCAGTGAGGGCAGGATAATGTGCGAGTGGGTCTCCGGTGTCATGTGGGGGGAAAAGAGAGGCGTAAACAGAAATCGGTGTTGATGGAGCGCCGCACAGAGGGAGCAGAGCGATAGACGAGAGTTTATAAAGAGAGCGAATAATGTAAAGCACAAATACAACACAATGGAGCCGCGTGTGAGTCTGCAGCAGAGACACTCAACCTGCTTCACTCAGGGGCCACTTCTGAACAACGACAGGAGGCCAGGGGCCAGTCGCAGCAGCCCCATACGTGTGACCGGGATTTTTTAGGACGTTTCTTGGATTTTAGGATGTTTCTAGTATTTAATGAGGTTTCTAGTATTTCGGGTAATTTCCAGGATTTGAAAAGGTTTTTAAGATTTTAAACATTTCTAGGATTTTAGGATGTTTTGGGGATTTTAGCATGTTTGTATGATTTTAAGGACATTTCTAGGATTTTAGAAAGTTTCAGGATTTTAGGGTGTTTTAAGGATTTAGCATATTTTCATGATTTTAAGGATATTTCTAGGATTGTAGGACGCTTGTAGGATTTTAGGATGTTTTCAGGATTTTAGGAAATTTCTAGGATTTTCAAATATTTCTTGGATTTTAGGACATTTCTAGGTTTTAACAATGTTTCTAGGAGATTTTTTGGGATTTTAGGACAATTCTTCAATTTTAAGACATTTGTAGGGTTTTAAGGTAGCTCCCAGAATTTTAGGATATTTCTTGGATTTTAGGACATTAAGGTCTAAGCTATGACCTCTGTTGAGGGGTGTGGGGGATCCTCCACTGCCACTTTTTTTGATAAACAGACTCTCATTTTGATGCTGTTTCATGCACTCTGGCTCCTTATGTATACTAACAGTACAAACACATTTCCCAGTGTGAATCACTTTATTTCTATAGTGAATTAGAAAATGGTTGAGGGGGCCACATTTGGCCCACGGGCCGTAAGTTGAGTATCTGTGCTTTAGAGGTTCGACAGTGAATTACCTGCCTCGCTCATATCCACTTTCATTACGGCCTGACATTCAGGGAATGTTTGGGTGAGATGTGTGTGTCGGTGTGTACCTGAATGTCACGGCGTAATGAGAATGGATATGACAGTGACAGCGCCATCAGCGAATGGAGAGCCCGGGCCGCCGCTTTTCCTTTTTCTCCTCGTGACACGTGCGTACAATCTTGCTCTATCTAAGACAGTGGGGTGCAATAGAGCCAAGACAATAACCAAACTCTATTTACCAGACCTCATTCCCTCATACGGACCCGAAGTAATTACTTTTAAATTGCAAAACTGAGGGACATTAACAAACGGTTGCGGCAATTTGGGTCCGCCTGGGGCTAGACAGCTTGTTTTCAAATGGAAATGAAGGTATTTTGCCATTGTCCACTGCAATATCGTTGTGTTATGGTTTAAGGCTTTTTTTCCGTGTGCCTGATAAAAGCGAGGGACACTGGCGGTGTTTACCAGGCCCATTGTGGCAGACGACTGCTCAGACTGAGGATAATTCTAGCTTAACGCCGTCAGAGGAGAGTGTCACTCCTCCGACTCAGAACGACAGACGGACATGCTGCCGCTGCTCGGCCACATAAATCAACACAGACACTTCACTGATATTGGTGGCGAGTGACAATGTAAACAGAAAAACCCCACACACACTGCACACGCACAGGCGCAGGGAGGAGCATGCGTTTCCCCCCACGTCAGGGTCGCAGCACATCAATAGCAGCCATGATTATCATGATCAGCCCTAATGAGGGGGCTACGGGGGGGGGGGGGGGGACGCCGCTCGTCTCTTTTCTCAAACACAGCCTGTTATTACCACTTTTTTGTCTCTCTCCCTCTGACTCACACTCGTCTTACACTGTGTAATTCGCTCCCAATCATGGTCCCTGTCATCCCGCCTTGTCACCGGCCTGACAATGTCGATAAAGGCGGCCCAAAACCAGGGGAGCACAAAGGAGCCGCGGCTGGGTCCCCATTATGGTGCCGCCGGGGTCGCCGTGCAGCTGATGAGGTCTGTAACGCCACCTGCACGTTGTGGCTGTTGTGTCAAAAGGTGCTGCTTTTTGTGCCAGTTTTTCTGACAAAGTTTGTTCTAGATGGAAAATCTGTGACCAAAAAAGTCTGTCCTTTCAGACACTGGACCGAATTGACGGGACTCCTCACACTACATTTGGCTTCAAATAAGAAATCTGCATGGACTAAAAACTACAGTTCAGATAGTCCCATGAAATCCAAAATGACATCAAATACAAGACTTTTGTATACTTCACTGTTTATTATCAAAAACTGAAACTCATTAAACCGATCTCGTCCCGAGTTTTTTGCTCAACTGACCCCAAACTTGCTACAGGGCGTCTTCAGATTATCCTACTAAAATGATCCACATAGAATTTTGGTTTATCGAAAAAATGCATCAAAATGTTTGACTGTAAACATATATTTGCAAATTCTTGCAAAATAAAACATCATGGTTTATGAAAAAAAATGACAAAACATTGCTGTCATGGTAGAGAAAGTGTGTAATATTTTAGAATATCATCTAAAAAACTGAATTTTTTGACGGCATTTTGAATTCTGCCCTCGCTCGTGTGAACTACTGCAGTCTATGGAAAAATGGCTTTCTTTAAACATCAGTTTTTCCCTTTTGGAGCAAAACAATCTTTGTAAAAATAAATGATCAACATCTCTGCTGTCCAGATGAAGTCTGCAAACTCTCAGTTTAGTCTTGATTAGGGAATTTTTGACAGCAGTTTGAAATGCGCCTTTCCATGCACAGACGGCTGATATCCTGCCCCTGGTGGTCGGCTCAGTCATAGTGTGAAGCCGTCTGGTTTCTCTCTTGGCACCGGGATAGTGACTTGATGTCTGAGGTTGTGAGTTAAAGCCTCATGTGATGCAGAAAGCACATCTTAATGCTGAGTTGTTCATTGTCTTTCAGTTCATCTGCTGCCTGCTGCTAAAGATGCTCGGCCCGGACCCACTGCTGCTCAGCAGCTAAAATACTCGTTTGATTATCTGAAACAGTGTTATTTGCTGCCCGTCTTGGCCAGGACACTCTCGAAAAAGGGATCTCAAAAACAGACTCTCAACAAGTGTTTATCTCTTGGTTTAAATAAAAGTTAAATTAAGCAGATGGCTTGAATAAGAGTTGAGTTGATAATAATGGTTTTCCAAGTTGTTGTTTCTCTTTCCCCTCATTTTTGTAGGGGCTGATTTACGTTAGACGAGTTCATAACTGGGTCATTTACAGTATTTTTGTTAATTTACACAGTGACTCAAGTTTTTGTGAACAAAATAAACAGTTTGACGTGCAGCCAATTCAGACTCAAGCCACTCGACTGACAGGGTGACGAAACTGTGGCCAGGCTCGACCTCGGGAGTACAGTAAGTTGTGACTTTTACAGAGAGGTGACTCACAGATATTAAAATGCCGGCTCATTAACAGAGTGAGGTGCGTGTTTAAAAGGAGTCAAAGAGACAGAAAGAGAGAAAAGAAAAGAAGAGAAGAGAGCTGAAGGAAGGGCGAGAGAGTACAGTACCTCCATGGTCTGAGACTGGTGCATGGCTTTGATTGCATTCTGTGCCATAGCTCTGGTGGAAAACGTGACAAACGCACATCCTGTAGGGAGGGGAGGGGGAGAGGAGGGGGAGGGATGGAGGGACAGTGGAAGGGGAGGGCGGGGGGGGAGGAGGGCAGAAGGGCAGGAGGAGGGAAGACAAGAAAGAACAAAAACAAGACAAAAGGGTTGGACACGTCGTTGTTATAAAAAAAACCCAAACAGAGATTGATACAGAGAACAGCTCACAGGCGGACAACGGCGTTGTCAGTCGCTGTGGAAACAACAGCCGGAAAACGAGCACAGTGTCATGACAACCAAACCCCACCCCCACCGTCCCACCACCCTCGCCCCATCCACAGGACATCTGAGACAACCTGAATCACCTCCATCTCCTCCTCCTCCTCCTCCTCGTCTCGCTCCTGACCGAATTAGTCATACCTGAATTCAAGCGCTCTCCTCTCCCAATTCAACAAATCAGAAATTTGCATGAGAGCGATTTGAAATAATTTGTCTGATTGTCCTCTTGTCTTTGTCAAACAGGACAGAGATGTGGTGGCGGGGTGAGGCCGATTTAAAAAAAAAAATCTGCAGGGGCTTAGGAGGTGGGAATCAGAGGGAGAATAATTCAATCCACAGAAGAAGAGGAGGTGTGGTCGACCTCCTCCGTGACTGACGCTGATTTTAGCCAATCAAGATGGGACGCGCCAGAGAGGGGGTGGGGGGGCTTGTTATTGGCCGTCTGCGTTTTCGGGGGGCGATGCACAGTTGTGTTTGTCTGGCTGGTTAGGGGAGTGATTAGAGGAGATAATGTGAGAAGTGCTTCAACAACCCCCCGGACTAATAATATGCTAACAGACTCACCGAGCCACGTTAGCGCAGCCAGGCCTGAACTGATTATTACACACACACACACACACACACACACACACACACACACACACACACACACACACAAAAAGACACAAAAGACACACACACACGTTCAGGTTCGGCTGGCTGACTTTGGCGACGGAGGAAAAAACTAATAGCCTGAGTCATCAGATAGACTCTGCCTGGCTGTGTGGATGGGATGAAAGGGCAGAGAGGAAAAAGAGAGGAGAGGATGGATAATGCAACAGACAGAGAGCGAGGGGACGGACAGACGCGGCGAGGAAATAGATGCGATCATTGTCCTCTTCCACCTCTATCAAAAGCCGGCTGTTGCTGTGATAGAACGAGGCTGAGAGTGACGGATGGTCAGTTTTTCTCCTGTTTACAGCTGCTACACAGATTTCAGACTGAGGCTTTTCCCTGAGACGAGAGGCTATGATTCACCACAAAATACACGCCAAACTGGAGACCTCCAAAATAAAGGGGTTCTGAAACCAAAACAGGGTTTTTAGGGGGCTCTGATGACTTTTATAGAATGAAAAAAAACAACAATATGACAAGTATTGCAGCAGCATTTTTTTTCTGACTTAACAGCTTTGCATTTTGCTTCATACTTACGCACCGCTGCACTTCTTTAAAATGCTGTATTTTACTTAATTTTACACATTTTATACCCTCTATTTTAGCCACATTTTTATTAATATTATCTCAATGGGTTTTATTTTCCATCTTATGTTATGCATTCTGTGCATTCAAATTTTATCCATATTTTAATCTTACTTTTACTAGTATCATCAGGTGGGTTTTATCCATGTGAAGATGCATTCTGCGTATTATGTCCTGATCTTATTTTATTTTTAAATGCAGATTTGATTATGTCTTTATGTCTATTCATGTGAAGCACTTGGTTCCTGTAATTTATTTGTTGTAAAGCATGCCGGGCTGCATTTCTTGTATGAAAGGTGCTATACAAATAAAGTCTATTATTATTATTACTTTAATGGTAAATACTTAAAAGCCTCTTTTTCACTGCACAAAAAACCCGTGAACACCTGCTAAAATCTGTCTTTTTAATGTAATAAAAAAGGTATATAATAAGCATTAACACTGCATCAAATGACTGCGGTGGTCATTTACTGGCTGCGGGTCCGATTGGCATTGATGGAAACAAAACTAACGGGCCAATTTTAGCCTTTTTTACTGGCAAGATGCAATGACACCATAGACATTTTTCTCTAGCTTTTTAAAAATTATTTTCTAAATGTTCTAATTTCCAATTTGTGAAACATTTCTCCCTGAATTGCCTTTTTCCTTTTTTTTTTTTAAAAAAAAAGAAGTCACAACCATTTGTTCCCGGTTTAAAAGGTTTCAGTGACCAAGTTCAACATCAATCCAAACTAAAGTAAAATACTACAGAATTCAACCTCAGAAAGAGTTTTATTCTCAGCTGTATCGAGCTGCTTTTCAACTTGTATGAAACACACATCTGACATCTTTTTTTCAACGCCTCTGTCCTTGCCAACTGGAAGTTATAGTTTACACGTCTTTCATATAAAACTGCCGTGCTGACTTCACGTTGGAGAGGTGAGAAGATAAAAAAAAGAGACTGAAGGTCATCAGATTCTGCGGCTCTGACCCAGTAAACACTGTGAAGCGTCCTCTGCGGCGCTGCAGAGCGAGCCGGTAAAACTGTAGATAGGACATTCAGAAAAAGCGGGTCATTTTTTCAACTGATTCAGGGGACTGTCTATTTCCGACGGGCCACAATCTGTCATTTAACCGCTTCCTCACCAGCAGGTTGCCCCATCCTCTGCAGAGAGGCGCTACCCAAGAACTGGATCAGTTCTGGAGGGGGCTTCCATGTGGGTTAGCCCTCCAGACCGGACCTGAGAGGCTCTATTTATAAAACCGGTCAGCTGCAACATCATTGGTTGTCACCTAATGGAAATTTTGTCTCCAACTGGCTTTTTCTCACCAAAAAAAAGATCTATCTTTAGCAGTTTTCTGTATAAACTCACTCTGACAAAAGTAAATATAACTAATAATATTGATTTAGGTTTATTTCAATTTTAGTTTGTATTTACTTGATTCTGTGAAGTTATTTCAACTTAAAAATGACAAGTGATATAACCTTGTAAATGACTAGTTTGCAACCTGCAGAATACAAATATATAGCACAATAAACTTGGTTTACTGAAGTTGCCAAAACTTAGAAACATTAATTTAATTTAACTTGTCATTGTTAAGTTGCAACAAATTCACAAAATGAAGTAAATATAACTTAATTTTAAGTAAACTTAAACATTACATATAAAGTAAACATAAATTAAGATGAATAGTAAGTTTACTTTTCAAGTCAGTCAGTTTCCAAGATTTTTTTTGAGTAAAATCAGCTTGTTGGATTTTAGAGTACTGAATTCATAAACTGTTTAGTTAAGTCAGACTTGGTTTGATTAAGTTTTTATCATTCAGAAAAAAAGTTATTGACTTGTTTTTCTTTAAGTTGACTTCACAAAATTTTAAGTTCACTTATAAACTTATACAAAGTAAACATGAAGGAAAAACATAAATTTACTCA
This sequence comes from Plectropomus leopardus, assembly GCF_008729295.1. NCBI lineage: Eukaryota > Metazoa > Chordata > Actinopteri > Perciformes > Serranidae > Plectropomus > Plectropomus leopardus. The sequence goes on from NC_056484.1 coordinate 892,639, forward strand.
CTTTTTCAAGGTTGTTTGTTTGTTAGACTTTTAAAGTAAAATAAAAGTAAGATCAACCATATTTTACAGTGTGGCGTGATCCTGTGAAGCCTCTAAATAAAGAATTCCTCCTCCTCTGAACATTGATTCATTAATGTCAAAGCTGTTAATGAAAAAAAAAACTAAAAGCGATGCACTCTGGCTGGCTGTCTTCTGTTTTTCATGAGAGATGGGACGTGGCTCGAGCGCTAAAAATACCTCACGGGCGCATTCTGTCGTCAGCGGAGAACCAAACAGTCCTTTAATGAAAGTAGGGTAGCTCCCCAGGCCCAGCCATCCACTGGTGGTGTGATCCATATTTTATTAAATAGTGGGACGGCGCAGCTCTCCTCTGATTGATACCGCGTGTTAACAGGAGCTCGGCAGCTAGGTGGGACGAAACTCTTCTGGGATTTTCACAGAAATCCTTAAAGACCTATTTATTTCCCAACCTGGTTCGGGGTGTTTATTTACTCGCCAGACCTGAACCGGACTCGCGGCATTCCCTCTTTGACTCGCCGCTAAAGTGGTTTATATCGGCTCTACAGAAACGAGGAATTGGCCATCGCATCTGAAATATTCATGAGGACAAAAGAGAGGAGCTGAAAAGGGATGGAAGATGGAAAAGGGGAAACGGGGAAGCGAGGGAAGGAGGCTGATGTGGGATGTCTGGGAAAAAGAGGACAAATTGATGCTAGAGAGGATTCTAGGACACACTGTAAAAAATGTATGTCTGTGAAATTAACAGCAGAGTGCTGTAAAATCATGACGTCATAAAACTGTAAATATGAAAACAATGAAAGTGTCCAATTTAAAGTATTGAAGTAAAGCACTGAACCAAAAAAACTGCTCATTTTAAAGAATTACAATTTACAGAATATAGTAGTTTTTTTTTTACAGAAAGCAAGCATATTAAGTTTTGCAAATGTATGCTTTACGGATAAATATGCAGTCTACAAATGGATTTTAAAAAAAGTGCTCCATAAACTCACGCTTCAAAAATGAATAATAAAATGTTTTTGGCATAAATATTTGGACAATTACAATAATAATAATTAAAAGAATTACATGCCCAAAACAGCAATTTGTAATTTAAAGAAAAATAATATTATTTTTTAATGAGTAGATTTTTGATTGTTAATTTATTTTGAGGAGTTTTACACATAATGTAACTGGTGATGGAAGTCCAGAAATTTTATTTTATTTTTTTTTTAAATTACAAAAGTTTTCAATTGTTAGATTTTGCAGTTTGTTGTGTAATGTTATTTACATATTCACTGTATCTTTTTACATAATTATTCTGGCAACCACAGCTTCTTTCCTGTAAAATCAACAGTTTCTTTTTTTTCAGTGCAGCAGAGGGTGAACAGATAGACGCAGGGAGGAGGAGGGGGTGATGTTTGAAGAAGCAAAGGAACATGGGAGTTTGAGTAGTTTGAGGCAAAGATTTGGATCGAGATAGAGACAACCTTGAGGAGAAAGAGAGAGAGAAGACACATGAGAAAGTAAGACTCGAGTCAACGATTAAACACCCAAAAACGTCTGACAAGCACAGAAAAAAATATACAACATATCCACGAGGAACCTGGTGACAGCGACAGCTCGTGTGACAGGAGGAGGAGGGACAGGAGGACAGAGAGTGTCAAAAGCCCCTCCGTCTCCTCAGCACATAGAGACCACAAAGGGGAGAGGGGAGGGGGAGGGGAGGAGTATCGGGGAGATAGTCGAAATGAGAGGGGTGGGCAGGTGCGTGAGTTTGTGTGGCGGGGATGGTCGATGATTGAAGGAGAGATGATTTAAAGAGGAACGATAGCTGAGAGTGGACTGATGGATGAGACAGCCGGTGGACGCTTCGACCTTATGATCCACTGAGACGTTGACTTTGGTCATTTTTAGAGTCGATATTTTCAGCTCTGTAGCCTAGTTTGTTGGAGAAGTCGGGAGTAGACAAATGTGATTGATTTAACGGCTTGTTTATTGGCCTGTTTCTTGTTTTTAACCCTTTGAAACTGGAGCAAATTAAATTGATTTCTTTCAAAAACAGTAATAAGCTGAGACAGCAATGAGAGCAGAAATTAGCCAGAAATTAGGTAAAAGTGCAAGAAAATGACCTGAAAATTAGGGGGGAAAATAATATAAAACAAACAGAAAAAGAAAGTAAAAAAAAAACATGACAAAACAGAATAATTTGGAAAAAGTGAATAAAAAAATAATAATTCTACAAGAGCCTTTATCTTTTTCCCTAGCTAGAAATAACAAAAAATTCCAAGAAATTAGTAAAAAGTACGGGGAAATTACCTGAAAATTAGTTCAATAAAAATTCACAAAAGAAACAATATTGAAAAAAAAAGATCTTTGAAAAAGTGCTTAAAAATTATAAAAATATTGTAAAATATTTTTTTTTAAATATGCAATTATAATTGTAAATATATTATTTTTTTCCCCTAGATATTTTTCCCTAGCTTTTGAAAAATAATTTTCTAAGTTAATAAATTTCTTACAATTTGCATTTTTCATCAAGTTGCTCTTAACCTTTTATCCCATGTTTCTTTTTAAAGAATTTGCAGCAATTTGATCATTGTTCAAAGGTTTAATTACTTGTGAAAGGCGCCTGAACGCAGCACAAAAAAGGTGATAATTATTAATCATCAGACTTTCAGAGCAACAAACTGGCCTCAGGGCAGGTGGTGGGTGGATGGGTCCAACATGCACAGGACTTTGACCCAGACTAAAACGCAAACCAGGCATATTCAAAGGTCTCTATTTTTGGAGCATGGAAACAAAAATAAAATGCTAGTGTAGATGTAGCCTCCAACGGGCAAAATAACTTCCAACTGAGAAATTAAAAGAATTGCAATTTTTTGACAATTTTAGACTTAATTTAGATAAAGTTCTTGTGCAGCTGCATTCAACATTTGAGACTTTTTTTATTTAACAAAAGATGCCAAAGGGTTCTTAAAGTAAAGTATTAAAAAAAGCACAGTTTGGCACCAAAAGCGCATGTTGTACTGGCTCCAGTACAAATTGAGACGCTTTCTTTCTCACTTTACCGGCTTCGTATATGAACTGACGAAAAACAGGGAAAACCCTGATCCCACAATAAGTCCTCCGTGTCTGTTCCTGACCTATTAAGGTAAACGGATAAAACGCGGCTGCTATAAATTGACTGTAAATGCAACGAGCAGCAACACGTCTAACCTGATCTGGAGTGCGGGTCTGAAAACGCCCGCAGCCCTCACTGTGGGAGCATCAAAGAGCTTAGGACTGGCTTACGGTGAGGCTAAACTGGAGCGGCGGGAAAGGTTGAAGGATGCGAATGGAGGTCAGGAGGTCGTAGAGAGGGGAGGCGGGGGGGTGTGGGGAGGTGGTGATCTGGGGCTGAGGCTGAGAGAGCAAGAGGGGGGGAGAAAAAAGAGAGAGAGAGGGAAAAGAGATATATAGAGCGAAAAGGAGAAGCATGTATTCACAGAGGCCACAGCGGCCCCAAGATGTCGCTGCAGTTCATCCGAATTTAACGTGACTCTCTCAAAAGCTTGAAGGAAATCTGGATCGCTCTGCAACAAGGAGCTGACCATAAACAAGGTCTGATACGATGAAGTTAGGCGACAGAATTTAATTTAAAAAAAGTTTGTCCTAGTTCAGGGATACTCTACTTGCTTTAATTGGGGGCCACTTTTGGAAATAGCAGCAGCCCCAATACGTTTCGAGGATTTTAGGATGTTTTTAGGATTTAAGGACATTTCTGGGATTTTAGCACAAATTATTAAGATTTTAGGATATTTCAAGAATTTTTAAACTTTTCTAGGATTTCAGGACATTTCTTTGATTTTAGGACATTTCTAGGATTTTAGCACATTTTTAAGATTTAAGGACGTTTCTAGGATTTTTAAACCTTTCGAGTAGTTGAGGACATTTCTAAGATTTAAGAACGTTCCAAGGATTTTAGGACTTTTTTAGAATTAAAAGACATTTCAAGGATTTTTGGATGTTTCTAGGATTTTAAAAACATTTAGGATTTTAGGACATTGCTAGGATTTTGGTATGTTTCTATAATTTGGGGACATTGGGGTCTTAACTGGGACCTCTGTCGAGGGTGTGGCACCTTACGGAGACTAAAAGTACAAAAATAATTCCCAGTTTGTGTTTTTTTAATGGGAATTAGAAAAATAATCGGGGGCCAGATTTGGCGTGTGAGCTGTACGCTGACTATCACTGAACTATAACCTCTGATTCACTGAGAAAACATTGAAACCTTCAGATGCACAGCAGCACCTGGATATCTGTTGGGTCTGTTTGGTTCGTCCATCACTCATACTTCAGATTTGGTTGCTACAGGTAACACTGGGATGCACCATCCACTCAGTCTACAGGATTTTATGCAACAAAACGCAGGAAAGCAGACACACATGTCCAAATACACTGAAGGAACCTGGACAGAAGATTAAACTGAGAGAGATTTACTTTAACTTTAGCTCCACTTATCACTGGCGTCTTTGGTTTCTTTCTCTTATTACTTCTGTATTCTGTGACTGCAGCCTGACAGCAAATGGTAAAGACATCATTTATGCCAAATCCAGACTATACACACATTTTTTTATTATTTTTTCGACTCCTCTTGGAGAATTCTCGACTTCGACGACGCGCGCCGAGCTCTCTTCCACACACGAGTGCAGACGCGGTGAAGCAAAAGACGATCACTCCTGGTTCAGGAGCATTAAATTACTCACACCTGTGAGTTGCATTTTCACCGTCTGCACACACACTCTGTATACGCTGCTCACTGACAGACTCAAACTCTTTCTGGGGACTGTGAGGCATAAAGACGGAGCCCGCGTTCAGCGCCCGGTGACCATGAATGGTTCAAGGTCGACTTTGATTCACAAAACTGCCTTTATGGATGTAAACGTTTGTTGCTGTTGCCGTCAGGTTGCCTGTACGCTCGACTGTCACCCTCTGCTTTGTGGACTATTTCGGAGTCTTGAGTTTTGCATTTTGGCCATTTTGTTTTTTAGAAGTGATCATATTTGGGGAACCTGAAGATACTGAAGTGGGAGCTTCTCATCAATCTTCCTGTTGGCTATTTTACAGGTTAGTTTGTGTTTTTTTGTGGGTTTTTTTTAACCTGGACTCTATTTTCCCATGTTTTTTGCATCTAAGTGAAACACGGAGACACATTTTTTATGTATGCTGCAGCCTGCGATAAAACAGGCTGCAATGTAACCTCCTGGCGCATGTCCGTACTGTCAATTTACGTCCACTTTAAGCGTTTTTTTGTCTTTTTGTTTGCCACTGACAGGCCCAGATTACTGTTTTAAGTGTCTGACTACATTGCAGAGAGGATCCCAACGAAGATAGACCTTTTTGTTCAGGAGTAAGATCCTTTTTGTTTAACCAAAAACATCCCCGAAATCACCAAAAACACCAGACTCCATTTAAATAAACAGTAATTTTAGTGTCTATAGAGCAGCATATTTTCACATCTAACTGCGCGAATTAAGAGTTTATTTCAATCATATCAGAGTTGGTGATTGTTAGAACATTACTTGTCTTTAACCCTTGAAACCTGGAGCAAGATCACTATTTTGTGTTGCATTCAGACACCCTTCAAACGAATTTTAAGCTCTGCACTCTAAGCAAAGCGGTGCGATTTCTTTCAAAAACATGGAAAAAGGCAATGAGCAGTTTGGTAATAAATTTTTCCTCCTTTTTTTGTAATTTCTTGCCTTTTTTTCTTTTGTTACTCATTGCTTTTTTGCCGTGTTTTGGGGGAAAAAAAAACAGTGAATTTGCACAGATTTTAAAGAGTTCAATGCAGTCCGGTGGATCAGGTGGAGGTGATATTGGACTGTTTCTGGTTGTTACTCTTTAACAAAAAGCTCTCTGTCTCTGCAGCAAACCCTTTCCATAATATCCTCAGACACCGAGAATAACAATCTGAGCCTGTCAGTAAAGTCTACCGTGTTTTTTTGACCACACTATTGCAAAAATGTAGTCATTTTTTGAGGCTATTTCAGGTAAATGTTGGAGAATCTTGAAAGGAAGCAGACTTGTTGTTTACATCTCAAAAAAAGTTTCTTGTGTTTAGTGCTGCAGGAACACACTAATCACCAACGGTAAACAACGTCTTCTTGTGACATTGACAGCTCAGGAAAAACTTCCAGTGAAGAGAAAATGCAAATGAGCTGATTATGCAGCAAAATACTTCTAAGTAAGTCGAGGACGCGATGAATGGTTCACTAGAAAGCTGCTGGAGTGATATTTAAAATAAATACAATAAAAAAAGATAAATTCTTAGATTTCTGAGTGCATAAAAATAATGAGCCCATCCTTTTTATGATCAGTGACTTTCAGAAATAAAGCCACTGCCTCAGAAACCGTCTATAACCAGACAGCTCCTGTCACACGGCGGCGCACTAACGACTTCCTGCAGGACTTTGAGTTTGAGTCACGGCAGCAGTGGAAACCAGTGAAGAGCAGCGGCTGCTGGAGGCCACTCTGGTGATAATAATCACAGGAGGAGTTTACGTGTGGATGGAGGAGAGTCGGAGCGACACGCACCTCTGCTCAGCCCGTCGGGCCCTCTGAGGATCCGGCACTCCTCGATCTGTCCGAACGCAGAGAACATGACCCGGATGACCCGGATGTCGTTCTCGTTGCACTTCTTCGACACCATGCCGATGAACAGCTTCCTGTCTTCCACCGCTGCAGAGACGAGAAGAAAAAAGAGAAGCAGCGTGAATAAAAAGGAGGATTTCACGGCACTTTTACAGATTTAATAATTCTTATTTGTTTTTAACCGTTTGAAACCTGAGCAAATTGCTAAGAAGGCAATAAGCAATTGGAGAAGAAATTACCCAAAAATTAAATGAAAAGAAATTATCAAAAAACAAAAGAAAATAAATATATATATGTATTATTTTTCATTTTTACATTATACATTTGAAATTATTTTGCAGGAAAAAAACTTTTGATTTTTTTTTTTTTTTTACTAATTTCTTGTTAATTCCCATGATTTTGAGAGAAATTACGCCATTTTGCTCAGCTTTCATAGGGTTAACGTAACCACACAGCGACCATAGTGTTAAAGATTTTTGACATATCAGTTACATAATATTATAAAATTACAAATTTATACTATTATGGTATACTATACTATTATTACTACTATTTATATAAAGATTTTTGTAAAGAAAATAAATAAAAATGAATAAATAAAATATGCGTTTCTAATATGTTTAGTTAATTGATTTATGTGTTTACTGATTTTCTGGACTGGGTAATTTTACTCTTAATGCTTTAAGTACAATTTTGTGATTATACTTACTTTTACTTGAAACAAACTATTTTCACAGTGAGATGCAGTACTTTTACTTATGAAACGAAACTTCAATCTTCTGCTACCAAGTTTTATGAAAAGTTTGTCTGTAATACAGCTTACAAAGAAACTATCGGAAAACAACTTTTTTTTTGGCGGACGCAACAAGAGAATGAACCGAAAAATAGCGAAGGAGAAAAAGAAAGACGGGCGAGAACAAAGATTCATAAAAGAAAAAGTCATAAAAAGATAAAACAGAAAAACTCAAGAAATGTGGAAAATGGGATGAGACGAAACAAAACAGCAATCAAAAGAAAACAGTCAAAGAAAGAGAGGAAGACAGAAGAAGACAGACAGAGTTCACGTATTTCATCATGCCATCTGCGAGGCTCTGATCAATGTCTCATTATCACTTCAACGCCGACTGCTCGCTGAGACTCTCCAGCTCGTCCTCTCTCACCCTCGTCCTCCCCCCGCCTCGCCTCCTCCTCCCTTCTCCCTCATGGATTCCTCCTCTCTTCCCTCCTGCGCTGACACAATCCCTCCTTCTCCGGTGCAATCTCGAGGAATGCGAGCAGGTAACGGTGAGAAACTCGTGTGTGTGTGTGTGTGTGTGTGTGAGGTTAAGTGTGAATCAGGCTGCGAGCGAAATCCTCATTGCTAGCAGGAACAATGTGTGTGTGTGTGTGTTTTTGTGTTCCCACCACATTCAATGTAATGCTAATCCAATTCATTTTTAATGAGGAAACTGTCAGCTCTTACCGCGAGGCGAAAGAGATAAGCGGTCTGTTGCACTCTGGGAAATCAATAGCGCACTTGTTTATTTTGCTGTTTGAATTGTTTGTGTGTTTAAAAAACAAACCGTCGGGATACGCTGCCAAGATAAGTGTTGTTTCAAAAAGCTTTAACTCCTTTGTACACAGCGTGTGTGTGTGTGTGTGTGTGTGTGTGTGTGTGTGTGTGTGTGCGCATCACTCCAGAGGAAGATTACCACAAGTCTAACAGCAATGTAATTAATTTACTCTGCGTCGATAGAAAAGAAAGAGAGGAGATATCGTTACAATTGACTGTTTCTGTTTTTTGGGACGAGGCGTGCAGGCAGGCAGGCGGGCGAGCGGGCGATAAGACTCATGAAGCCCGCTCTGGGATGATCTGGAGACAGCTTTGCATTCTGGGATAAATTGGAGCAGAATTGGCTTCATGTTGCGATTCAACACATTAAGAGACGCCCGAAAAAATCATTAAAGTTTAGAGACAAGAAACTAGAAACACCGCCACGTGGTTCAGTTTGCATCCACTGAAAAAAAGGTTTTTGTTAGATATCCCGTTAAAAAAGAGACAGACAAGGTCACGGTGACCTTCACCTTTGACCATCAAAATCTACGCAGTTTATCCTTGAGTCCAAGTTAATGTTTGTGTCAACTCTGAACAAATTCCCTGACTGAGTTTTTGAGATATTGTGGTTACAAGAATTAGACAGACGAGGTCACAGTTATCTTGATCTTTGACCTATGACCACCAAAATCTAACCAGTTCATCCTTGAAGCCACGTGACTGTTAATGCAAAAAAAAAAATCCTTACAGGTTTTCATGAGATAATGCATTCACAGAATGAGTCTCATTAGGTCACAGTAACCTTGACCTTTGACCACCAAAATCTCATCATCAATCATCAATCACCTGCACAGGGGCATAAAAACAGTTCACAAATACACAGTGTTTGTTACTTTTAGCAAACATTCCTCAAATGTTTCTCATCTTTCTCCAGCTGTAAAGTGGAGAGAGATGCGTAAGCGGAGCATAATTTTAGGATGGATTTTCGTTTGATTGCTCTGGAGTGGGCATGACCTTTCAATCACAGCGTCTGTGGAGAACCACGGGGATCTGAAGCTGAACGCCACCCACACTCCTCTCACCTGCATTGTTCAGTCACAAGAGGGAGAAATGAAAATCTCCTGGAAATACAAGCAAGCTTTTCTCCGACAGACATTCACACAAACATCCCTCGACCCTCCGGCGGCCCACAGCGCCGCGACCTACGAGCTGAAGAAGTCAAGTGTGGTTTTATATGATGGGAGGCTTCAAATTTGATTGGTTTGAATTTATATATCCACCCCCAAGGGCAGGATGAGTCAGCAGAAATATTTTACTGTGTCACAGGAAGTGAAAGGAGGGCAATTTATTTAACACATGCAAAGAAAAGCAGTTAACCCTTTGAAACGTGAGCACATTAGTTAAAATTAGTTCTTTCAAAAACATGTGGAGAAGGCAACAAGCAACCTAACAACACATGGTCCAATAAATGGCAATAAATTAGTGAAAAAAGTTGCAGGTAAATGAGCTGAAAATAAGCACAAAAAAAGTTTAAAAAGCAAGAAAATACCTTAAAAAGTGAGAAAAATAAAAACATATTTTTAAATATTATATTATGTTTTTTTAAGTTAAAAAAAAGCACATGACCCAAAAAAAGTGCAGAGGATAAACAAATATGAGTATAATTTTTTTAACTGTAATATAGATTGTATGTAATGTAATAAATATATACACATTTTCTGGGCATATTTCCCAAGTTTTGTTTTTTGTTGATACATTTCTGAAAATTAAAAATCCAAAAAAAAATTTTTTAAAAAAAAAGTAAAACATTTTACTAATTTCTTGCAATTTGTTAATTTAAAAAAAAAAAAAGTAATTTCGTTTATCGTCTCTTTACAGACACTTTTACAGGACCTGAATGTGTTGCTCTATTATTACAATCTGTTTTTAATTGATTTCGTTTTGATGCACTCGCCGTGTTTTGTTAGCTTCATTATGTTCAGCGATATTTAGCCGAGGAAGGTTTGGAAACTGAAAGAAAACCTGATTAAAGTTGGAGAGGAGAGCAGACATTGTGGACAGGCTTTTCTAAACAAAATCTAATTTGGTGTGTATTTGGCAGTTCTGCTCAATTACTTTATTTTGAGGGTCAAATTCCACAATTATAAAAACAAAATGGAATTTTTGTCTTGCTTCTGCACAGTTTAGGTTTCCAGTTAATCAGCTGTTGAGGTTCGGTGCGATTATGAAATGACCGTTACTGTTTGGTGAAGCTAAAATCAATGGATGTTTTGGAAAAAGCCCCGAGTAAAAGCTGTGAATATTGGATATGAGTTTTTGTCATGTGTAAGTAATAATAATCATAATCATCTGATGTTTACTTTAAAAGTTGGTTAAACAGAAATTTTGTATTTTAATTATATAATCAACCCTTTGAACCCTGGGCAATTTGGTTTAACTTAACAAGACATGGCTCAAAAATTCACAAAAAAAGTGAAAAAACCAAACAAGCAAAATAAAAAAAATAAATTAAAACAAGATTTTTAGAATATTTTATTTTATTTTTTATAATAATAATTTTAAACGTAAAATTATTATAATTCTAAATATAGTTTTTTGGACATTTTTTTCTATTTTGATAATTTCTAGATAATCCTTTCCCCTGTTTTAAAAGGTTTTTTTTGTAATTTTCTATTCACCTTTTAATAATTTCTTGCAGTTGGTGGGACATTTCTTGCCAAGTTTGTTATTGTATTTTTGCCTTTTTTTCTTCTTTTTTTTTTAAAGAAATGAGACTAATTTGCTAATTAATTTGCTTGTTAACAGACTGAAATGTGCCTTGCTCTTCCTCCTCTCCTCACGGTCGGCCACGCTTGTCGAAAAAAAAGGGGCATAGCTCCACTGCGGTAAAACTCTGTGATTGTTTTTTAGACATCTTATCAAATGAGTCTGTAAATTTAGGTTGAGTCAGATGACAGTAATCATAGATACAGACATCCTAAAAAACGGATGGGGGATCTGAAAGGGTTAAAATCTTATCCATCTTTGATGGTTTTTAATTTCTGACAGCAGATTGCATCCATGAACCAAATCAAACCTAAATGTTCAGCGTCCCCTTGACCTCATGTGTGCATATTTCAGGATATCTGCTGCCGAGCTTTCTACAGCCCCTGAAATGCTCTGCACAATAATTAAATTTGGTTTGTGATGTCCCAAAAAATGGTAAATAGACAAAAATACATTTGAAAAAGCCCAGCATGTCCCCAAACAGTCTGCTTACAATCCTGCGACCTCACAGCTGATAGTTTTTGTACCTCAGGTGGAAAAATATTCCCCCCGTTTAAATTTTTGTCGGTGATGTCTGCGGATCAGTCAGCGTGACAGAACTCCAGAAATCTCTGCAGCAGATATCTGGATTTTTTTTTTCTGCAAATAAAACTGAAATTATTTGCATGGCTAAGTGAGAAAATGTGTGTTTTTGCAATTTGGATGAAGTGACCCTTACAGCGGAGTAATTGAGCAGAATATGAAGACGGATGAAACCATGATTGGATGAAGTGACCATTAAAATCTGGATGCAGGTAGTTTAAAAAAAAGGGGGGCGAATTTTAAACCCTGTGTGTTTGTACATATTAAAGAGGAACTATTCTGCTCATTTTCAGTTTCTACTGCAACATTTTAAACGCTCTTATGATCAAACTAGAATTACCAACACGTTGTTTTATGCCTCAATGCACCAGTCAAGGTTCTCTTACAGTTAACATCCATGTCTGAAAACACGGACGCTTCACGCACAAAAGATCTCTACAATCAGCCGTTTCAGGTGGACACCCAAAGCTTTTCAGTTACAAACATGTTTTATATTTGACCACCAAATTCTACTCAGCTTAACCCTGAGTCCAAGTGAATGTTTGTGTCAGATTTAAAGAAAATCCCTCACTGATTTCTTGAGATATCATGCTCACAAAAATGAGACACATGCAAGCTCACAATGACCTTGACCTTTGACAACCTAATTCAAATCAGCTCATCCTTGAGCCCACCTGAATGTTTGTGCAGAATTTAAAGAAATTCTCTCTCAAGGTGTTCTTGAGATAATGCGTTCACAAGAATGAGACAGACAAGGTCACTGTAACCTTGACCTTTGACCACCAAAGTCCAGTTAGTCAAACACAGTTTTTCTCATACAGTCTGTGCTGGAGCACACGTATTCACTCTCTGTCTGAGAAGCTCCATTTAGCATCTTTCTCAGTAAGCCCCCGTCCCAAAAAAAGCCCAGTCAGGTTCCAGCAGGAACATATCTGAAAGCGGTAAGAAATTAACAACAGCAGCAACCAAGATGACATGCTCAAATGTAAAAAAAAACCCACATAATAACACCACAAAATGTCTCCATACTGCTCGTCCGAAGAAATCCAAGTATCGTGAAGCCCCAACGTGCCAAGTTGTTTTTTGCGTGTGGATACCGCGAGCTGTTGGTCTTAAGAGAGCGCACATACGTGAACGTGGCTCTCACGTTAGGAGCTCCAGGCTACAACAAGGCTAAAAGCATGACACCAGCAATGTTTTTCAAAACAACTTGGCACGTGGGGGCTTCAGGACACTTACTTTGGACGAGCACTATCATTATGATGTATTTTTAAACATTTGTATTCTGGTCACCACTTGCTTCATTTGTTTGGGAGATTGTGTTTTGTGGGTGATAAAAACATCCGACTTTCCATTAGCACAAGGGTGAGTAGATGATGACTGAATTTTCATTTTTGGGTGAACTATCCCTTTAAAGACACAAACTACAGAAAAGCAGAATGGGTCTCCTTTCAAAGCAGCAGATTTGCCATAACTTTACATCACGGAGGAGTCCGTGTGCTGACACGCAGACGATGGAGTGGCATCATAAAGCCACCTGCTACATCACTGTCCACTGCGGGGGATCCAATAAAACCACAGTATCCAGCAAGCCAGGGGAGGAAATCCTTATAAAAGCCATCACCCGCTCCGCTGAAATATGGCGAAATACGACTTTATCAGACATAACCGTCGGGGTAACGATGGCGGAACTTAATAAAGCAGCCGCTGCTCGCTGCCAGAATGGTGAAATATGGAGCAGACCGTACGTAACGTATCCATCCACTTAATGGTAATGACCTTTAATAAACCCAGTGTTAGAGTCGCTGTAACAGTGACGAATAGCTGCTCAGAGGTGGATTAGTTTAGTCAGAGGAGGAGACGGAAGAAGAGAAAGAGATGGACGTTATAACAGAGAGACAACATGACTGATCAATCCTGCGCACACTGTAAAATATGACAAGCTGATCTCACTTTAAAAAAACGTGGGAAACCAACTGACTTGCAAAAGTAAGTAAAAATAACTATTCTTACTTGTTATATTATTTGTGAGGTTTACTTACAATTCTGTTGTATTTACTTCATTTCGAGACATCAACTAAAAAGTGAAAATAACTATTATTTTATAAGTGATTGTAATCAAATCAATTTTAGGACATTTTAGTATTTTAGGATGCTTCTCTGATTGCTGGGATTTATGGATTTTCTGAGGATTTTAGGGCATTTGTAAGGATTTTAGGACTTTTCTCTGATTTTAGGACTTTTATAGGATTTTAGGACATTCTAAGTTTTAAGACATATTTTGGATTTAAAGATGTTTCAAGGATTTCAGGACGTTTCTCCGATTTAAGGACTTTTATAGGATTTTAGGACATTTCTAGGATTGTAGGGATATTTCGGATTTCAGGACATGTTTTGAATTTTAGGACATTTCCAGGATTTTAGGACATTAGTGTGTCTTGTCTCTGTCAGGGGTGTGGGGGATCCTTTGATCAATAAGCTCTATTTTGATGCTATTTTATGCACTCTGGCACCTTATGGATACTAAAAGATTGTTCAACAACACCTCAGGTAAGAAGAAACGTGTAGTTTTAGATTTTGGGGTGAACCGTCCCTTTAAAGACACCCCGATGCTTCCCGTGGTGCATATCGTCCAACAGCTCCCTCGTTAGGTTGAGAGGGAACGGAGGCTCGCTATAGGAAATCAATTCAGAGCTGGATCTGCAATATGTAGTTTGGAAACGGGGTGATGTGAGGACGGGGTGGGTGACAGTGCTTGTGTGAGATATATGCATAAAAGCGATTGTGTGTGTGTGTGTGTACGTGCACATCGCGAGGAGTGTGTGTACAGCATGTTTGTATGAGCGAGCAGCCACAGGGGAGAGAGGCTGGTTCACCGCGAGGCCAAAACGATTCAACTTTCACTGACCTCCTTCTGAAGCACCTTAATAATTCATCACACATATAAGAATATATTTATATATATCAGCATTTCCCCCTCTTACTCTCTCTCTCTGTCTCTCTTCCCCTCTTCCTCTGCTTCTCCCTATGTCTCTCGCTCAGTCTTTTCCCCCTGTGTCTCGTCCCGTCTGCCCGTCAGCCAGCGAGCAAACACGCCGCTGAGACGGCTATTACCAAGCAAATTCAAAAAGGCTATTGATGCATGTGTGTGTGATATTGATGCGACTGTCGGTGTGTGTGTGTGTGGGCGGCCACTCACCGTTAGATTTCTCACTGTCTGCAGGTTTCATCTGAATGGGGTGGTGCATCTGCGGAGACACAAGAGAAGGACAAAATATATTAAAACGCTGCACACAGACACACACGAACACAGACGCTGCACAGCGCTCACACTCAATATTTCAGGTGTTGAAACAGCGAAAAACATCACTTCCGATCTCACAAACTATAACTGGCAATGTAACGAGAGGTGTTTTCCTTTCTGTGAAATTTTCATAGATTAGGATAAATTATAGAAAACACAGTGCGTGGATAATTCAGAGTTCATTTCAAAATGGTTTAAGGCGATTTACCGGCGTAGTTTGAACTATTGAATCACAAGCCTTCATGACTGGAACGTCTGTTTCATCAATTAAAACTTTATCAGACCTTGAGGCGCTTTACCTCGCTTTGTTCAGAAAAACGACTCACAAGCAAAAGGACGTATCTGAGAGCTGACAGGTGAAAACATAGACTGTATGTAAAGATGGACGACATGGCAGCTTCCCCAAAGTGAGGCTCTTCAGTCTGGATCGCCCCCTGGTGTCTGTCTGCCGTATAGGTCATAAAGCCCGCCCCTCCATTTAAATAAACAGGCCAAGCTAAAATCTCAAAGTACACGCCAAATAAATCTTTCCCAAAGACGGTTTCTGTCACTGACGGCAGTTCTCATCACCCTGATTTTGTTTGAGTTTTTGTTTTCATGATAAGTTTGGCTTTAATGAGTTATTAAATTATACAAAAAGGAGATTTTCCGCCATGATTGACAGCTGTGACAGCCAACCCGTGTGCTCGCTTTCAATGGTGCTTCTCACGATCGGTCAGATGGGTGTTTTGGCGGCAACTCCGCCACCTCGGATATTGTTACTGCGCAGACTCTGGCCTCTTCCCTCCTGTGCACCTTCAGATCCCGTCCACCAATAGCACAAAAAGAATCGGTAACAAGGGACAACTCTGGCAGAGTCTTCTTGTTTTTTGAAAGAAATCAAACCAATTTGCTCGGGTTTCAACATTGTTAAATGCTCGGAAAAGGCGTCTGAACACAGAAAAGTGATGCTGATGCAGGTTTCAGAGGGTTAAGATGTGGTCCGGCTGGCGCGGACGCATTTTGTTTGCTTCTAAGTACATTTACAAATTACATTTATTTGCATTTTTCCTCACTCGGAGATAAGATACAGATTGCGTGTTTATGCCAGGTGTAAATGGGGTCTAAATGCTGCATTTACACTTGTCTTTTCAGATACTCGGTATCTCTCTGATGTGCCCAAGATGCAGTTTAATGGAGCTGAATGATGGATGTGTTTTTAAGGTGGCGGGTCTTCTTTTATGGAAAAACAAGAAAACACTTCACAAGATGAGAAGGCTTTGTCACCTCTCTCTCTCTCTCTCCCTGTCTCCCCCCCTCCTTCACTCTCTCCTCCTCTGTCCCTTTTTTATTCCCTCCATCTCTCTTTCCTTTATGGGAGATTATGTGGCTGTTTGATCTGCGGAGAGACGAATGACAGTGATTCTCCAAATCTAGCCCAGTATCAATCACACTCAGAGTCAAATACCAGCAGAGAGTGTGGGTGTGTGTGTGTGTGTGTGTCGGTGTCCGTACGAGTGTGTGTGCGCGCCCTGTCTTACCCATAACGCCCCTGGGCTCAGTCACGCTGTGACAGAAGGCTTTGATCTTCCAATTCTATCACACACCTTTATCCCAACTCTCTCCCTCTTGCTCTCTTCCTTATCATCCTCACTCTGCTTTTTTTCCTGTCTCACAGACCTGTCCTAGACACACACACACACACACACGCACACACACGCACGCTCGCACGCACACACACATATATAGTCTGCCCGTTAAATAGTTCCCAAACCGGCCTGATGGGGGCAGTCGATGATGGAGGGGGATGAAACGAAGAAAAAATGCAACTGAAAACTGCAGAATGTACAGATAAACTTCAAAATATAACCAAAAAAAGAAGAAAGAGACAAACACTCCCATCATTGCAGCAATGCAAAAATACCAGAATAAAATGTTGGCTTTTTGTATGAGAGTAACAGACATTTGTAGCTGTGTTTATAGCAACAACTAGTGAGTGTTTTAATGAGAAATTGGGACGTGTCAGGCCGTGTTTGAAGTGACAAAAGTGGGTATTTCTTAACAAAACTGTGGGTCATTTCTAGCCATGTTTGATATGACAAAGCGAGTAGCTTTTGACGAGACTTTGGGTCATTTCTAGCTGTGTTTAAAGAGACAAGAGAATATTTCTGACAAAAGTCTGGGTCATCCCCTGTCGTGTTTGTTGCGAAAAAAGCAAATAGTTTTAAAGAGCGTTTGGGTCATTTCTACATGTGTTTATTGCAACAAAAGCGAATACTTTTTACCAAAAGTCTGGGTCATTTCTCGCTCTTATTGTGGTGACAACAGCAGGTATTTACTGGACTGAATGAACAACTGCACTTAAGATTGCACACTGTATGGACTCACTCCAAAATATAACCCAAAAAAAAGAAGAAATCATTGCAAAAATGCAAACATCCTATCATGGTACCAGCACAATCTGCAGAATAAAACTTTAGCTTTTTATAAAACAGTAATGGACATTTGTAGCTGTATTTATAGCAACAACAAGTGAACTTTTTGATGAGAGACTGGGACACGTCAGGACGTGTTTGAAGCAACAAAAGTGGGTGTTTTCTAATCAAACTTTGGGTTATTTTTAGCTGTGTTTGTTGCGGTAAAAGCGAGCAGTCTTTTAAAAAGGAGTTTGTGTTCGTATCAAGAGACAATACTTTTAACAAAAGTTTAAGTTACCTCTACCCTTGTTTGTGTCGACAAAAGTGAGTATTTTGTAACGAGAGTTTGGGTCATTACTAGCTGTACTTTTAGTGACAAAAGCAGGTATTTTGAGCAAACAGATGGTGTTTTTCTAACCAAGTTTCCAACCGCAGTGTTGTCACAACATAAAATTCAAAAGTGAAGCATAAACAAATGTAAAGTTTTAACATATCTGATACAAACAAAGCAATGTAACATCCTTGACTTATAGCAACGTACGATGCCAACATTTATTCTGGTAATTGGGTTGATGGTATACTGAAAGAAAATAGTGTAAATTTACTAACGGCTGACCTGTGATGCATTTCCAGCAGAAATATATGGAAAACTAGAAAGACTGAAATGAAATTTGCAAGAAGAAAGTAAAAGGAATAAGAAAGAAGAATAAAATGAAACCAATAGAAAAAATGTAAAAGAAAGAAAAATGTGCATATTTTACAAATGTCTATCCAAAGGAAAAGGAAGAAAAACAGAAAGCTAAACTGCAGAAGGAAAGAAAAGACAAAAATGGTAAAGAAACCACAAATTGACTGTGTGATTATTGGACGGTTTGTCTCCTTTTCATGTCTGTATACAGGAGGACAGGAAGCAGGGAGAAAAGGGCTAAGAAAAAACTACAGCCGGAAACAAAGAGAGAATTAAACGAGAAAGTAAAAATGAAATTTAAATGAAATTCAGCGACGGTTGAATGGTTTTCGCTTGTACTTTGCTGTGTGCATCAGCCTCAAAAAGACAGAAAGACAAAAGGAGAAAAAAACGAGGATATGAAGACAAGGAAGCAAGACAGACAGAAAGTCTAAAGTAAAAGGAGAGTAACAAAGAAAGAAATAAGACGGTGACAGAGACATGGTGAGAAAAAGACAAAAGGATCAGAAAGAAAAAAGGTCCAAGAGAGAAGAGGAGACAGAAGGAGGGAAGAGGGTCAAAGACACTGGACAGACAGGAATGGTGGCGAACCCTCCAGGCTGCAGTCTCAGTACAGTATCACCAACACAAGGACAGATGCCGGGACATGGACGAGGTGTTTGTGTGTGTGTGTGTGTGTGTGTGTGTGTGTGTGTGTGTGTGTGTGAAGTCACATCAAAAGGAGGAAAATCGTGTCAAAGCGAACCTAGAAGTCACATCAAGTCACTTCTCGTTAATCCTTTTCAAAGTCTGTCCTCTAAAGGCAAAAAAACAAAAAAACAAAAGCAAAAACAAAACAAAAGCCATGACAGAATCCGCCGCGCTGCCGTCATTCACTCCTGGAAAACACAGCCAAAAGCTACCACGTGCACACACACACACACACACACACACACACACACACACACACACACGTACACAAACATAAACAGCACACACACTCAGGTACAAAAGCTCTGTCTGCTTTTTGGGCGTCTCCTCCTCAGGTCTGTCTACCCCGAATGCCCGGCGGGCGGCGGCGCTGTCGACATGTTTGATCTCGGAGAGCTCCCGCCGAGACTCACAACAGCAAGGCTCTCCTCCGCCATCCCACAATTCCACAGTGCTGTTTCTTCTTGCCTGGCAGGCCCGCAGCCGCAGTCTGCCATTCATTATGCGCTCAGCAGGAGCCAGGCAAAACTCCTGAGTCCTCGCCGCGCTCAGCCTCATAAAAAAGCACAGAGAACCAAAAACTCCGCCACGTAAAGCCGTGTGTGCAGCCGGCGCGATGCTGCGCTGGCATTTAGCTTTACAAACGTATCTGTCCCGTCAGGCGGCGGCTTGATCTCCATGTTTACGTCCGACACCCTATGTGAGAGCTAATGTTTCCTCCTCTCTGCTCCGCCACGTTGGTCAATCTTTCATCGAAATGGTCATCATGTGACCGTGTAAACCAGTGATATTCAACTTATGGCCCGCAGGCCAAATCTGGACACCGCTGGGCGGCCCCAGAACATCAATCATTCACATAAAAATAAAGTGATTCACACTGAGAATTGTTTTTGTACTTTTAGTTTCCAAAAGGTGTCAGAGAGCATAAAACAGCATCAAAATAGAGCTTGTTGATCAAAAAAGTGCCAGTAGAGGATCTCCCACACCCCCGACAGAGGTCCTAGCTAAGACCCTAATGTCCTAAAATCTGAGAAAATTCCTAAAATCCTAGAAATGTCCTAAAATCCTCGAAACATCATTAAATTCTAGAAATTTCCTAAAATCCTAGAAATTACCTTTAATCTGAGAAATATCCTGAAATCCTTGAAGTGTCCTAAAGTCTTAGAAATGTCCTCAAATCCAAAATATGTCCAAAAACCTGAAAAACCTCCTATACATAGCAAAGTCCTAAAATCCTAGAAATGTCTGAAAAATCCAAGGATTGTCCTGAAATCTTTTAAACATGCAGGCAGCTGCAACTGGCCCCTGGACTTCTGTCATTTTTCAAAAGTGGCCCCCAAGTTAATCCTTTCAAACCAGAGGAAAAAAACTTGATCTTCATCTTTCAAAAACAGGGGAAGAAGGCATTTAGCAATGAAAGAAAGACAGAAGACTACAAACAACTCTTAAAAAATTAGGCTAAAAAACCCAACAGAAATTACATAGAAAAAGTGCTTACAAAATAATTTATGCATTTATAATGAATTATAATGACTATAAATAGTGTATTTTTATACTTTTTTCCCTTTTCCCTAAATTTTCCCCAAGCCTTATTTTTTTCCCCCCAAAATCTACAATTTTCTTGGAATTTGGGGAACATTAATTACCAAGTTGCTCATTTCCTTTTTGTTTCCAATGTTGGATTCAAAGATGTAAAAATTGTAAAAGCATCTGGAAACAGCACAAGGAAAATGGTGCCGCTCCGCGTTTTAAAGGGTTAAATCATGCTCGCCTCCTCACAGATCATTTAAGTCCAGAAAAACAACAGTGACTTGTTCACACACACACACACACACACACACACACACACAAACCCATTCCCACAGCGGTGTCATTACAGAGGCTCATTATCGAAATCAATTCAATTAAAGGCTGTAATTGCTGTAGTGAAACCCAAATGCTATCGCAAACACGGCTGAAGGAAGGCAAACCTCATCGATGCGCCGACCATCCGAGTGTGCGCGCGCGTGCTCTTATTTAACGAAAGAAATATTAATCGCTTGTTTCAAATTAACTCCCCTCACCCCTCTTTTCTCTCCGAGTTGGTGGCGGCGTTTAAGCATATTGATTCTGCGGCGGGCGGGAGGGAGGGAGAAAAAGGGGGAGCTTTAAATGCGGGCTAACTATGTTAAACACTTAGAGTAGTTAGTGTGGAGACGCGACGCAGCATAGCTAATGCCAAATCCCTCAATCATTCTGCTCACACACACGCGCGTTGGGTTAATTGTTTACCGAGCTAAATGAAGTGGGGATAATGTAGGCTAACTGTGCGCTAAGCGCCGCTAAGACGAGGGATATTGTAAAGGACAATTTGATTTATAGTGGTTTGTTTGCTGTTCGGAGAGCGAGAATTAAAGTCAGACTTTATCTGTGTGGAGGTGTTTGTCAGAGTGATGTGCTGAGGCAGAGGGAGTGTTTGTCATGTGTCAAGTGTGTGTGTGTGTGTGTGTTGTTGTTGTGAGACGTTGGAGAGGAGAAACACTCCTGAAGTTTTAATTGTATCGACATTCAAGAGTCTACAGCAGTGATATTCAACTCACGGCTCGTGGGCCAAATCTGGCCCTCACAATCATTTTCTAACTAACAATAAAAATAAAATGATTCACTGTGAATAGTTTTTGTACTTTTAGTCTCTAAGGTGTCAGAGAGCATAAAACAGCATCAAAATAGAGCTCGTTGATCAAAAAAAAGTCAGTGGAGGATCCCCCACACCCCCGACAGAGGTCCGAGCTCAGACCCTAATGTCCTAAAGTCCTAGATAATGTCCTACAATATGAGCACATCTAAAGACATGTCCTGAAATCAAAGAAACTTCCTGAAATCATAAAAATGCCCTAAAAAAAAAAAAACACAAACACAAAACAAAAAACAAAAAATGCTCTAAAATTCAAGAAAAGTCCTGGAAGCCTAAAAATGTCTTAAAAATCCAAAAAACGACTGATGATGATGAGAGAGAGAGAGGGAGGTTTTAGTTTTAGCACTTTTAAATGTAAACCATTTTGAGCTCCATTTTTGCATGAGAGCTGGTACACAAGTAAAGATTATTATTAATGTTATTATAATTGTCATTATCACTCAAAGCCTGATTTTGTTTTACTGCCAAATAATGTCTCTGAATTACAAAATATAATCCCCATTTACTGTTTAGGTCTTTAAATTAGTTTTTAACTTTGTTGAGTTGCACTGATTTACTTTTTGCCATTTCTTTTTAGAAGACGTAAAAGTTTTCTGCAAACTGCATTTAGACCAGCAGACGCTGTCAGCCAGCACCTGAGCCGGAGCGAATCTGATCCGAACCGCATCCATCAGCTCCAGAATAACTCCTGAGTATGATCACAAAGGATCCATCGCAGCAGGCGGAGCAGGCGGGACGTATGAAAGTGCGGCCTCGTTGATCAGCTGACTGATACCTGAACAGGCCGTCCAGTGTGCACGAGCGTGTGTTTTCAGCCGGGTGCTTGACGGCAGTGCGGCGCGGGGAGGAGCGCTCCACGTCCGCAGCCTGTCAGTCGCCGTGTGCTGTTTGCTCAGGTGCGAGCCTATTACACATATCGCCGCTCTATCACAACAGCTCTCCACGCAGCACTTGAGGAGAACAGGAGACGAGGCGACTCCCACCGACTGCTCGACCGGCTGATTCACTCCGCAGCCTCTTTGAGTTTTCCTGAGAAACCCGAACGCCGCCCAAGGAGCCGGGAAGCAGATGTGGGTGGTGCTACGGTGGAAAACGGCAGAAACGCGGCGGTGTAGGATATTAAATTTATCATGTACTAAGCCGTGTGTCATCAAACATTCATGTGTTATAGCCTGGAGGATATTATGCAACAAGCTGAAAGGTTAGACCTCGGACAAGAGGTTTTTAAAGAGGCTGAGCGGACTCGGCTGACCAGCAGACAGCGATTAGCTCAGCAGGCATCCGAGCTTTAAATATGCGTGTTTCATCTTTAAAGGGACATTTAAACCAGCTTTGAGTCTAAATAATGTGGATAGATGATCTGTGGTAAACTTTCTTCCACCTAAGCAGTGACTGGATATCCCTCCTCCCCTTAAATGATGAAAAATGCATCACTGGGAGGAGTTTCGCCAGCTCTGAGGCTTTTTCTCCAAATACAGGCTGTATATTTTGTCAACAAAGAGTATCCACCCAAACTTGTAATTTAAGGTCTGCTCCTGAGTTTATTTTATAAGTTTTTTATGTAGTCCGACAGGGTAAGACCAAGAAACTATAGAAGATTTTTAAAACCATGTTTTGCGTCCTCGGCACAGGCGGGGATTATCTCATCTTATATCATCATCTCTCTTGAAATTGCTTGATGTATTTTGATTAAATCCTGAATTTCTTGTATTCTGGGATTAAAATTGTAAAGCACTTTGTACCTTTGTTTCAACTTTGTTTAACAGCACCCACCTGCGGGAGTATTTATTGGTCTATTGTGGCGCAGTGCATTCTGGTAGTTGTAGGCTTTCTCCCTCTTGAGCAAAAGCTGTGTTTCCAATTAATAACCAAGATTATGGCCTATTTTTTAAACTATGCTGACTTCTCTCTTCCTTATTTTCCTTCCTTCCTCGACTATCTCGGCTCTAAACCATCAATCAGAAGATGATTGACAAAAAAGCAGAATACTTCACATGACAGCCGTACAGTTACTGACACAAAGTTAAATCCACTGTAATTTATTGATGTTTGATTATTAAAACTTTGAGCTGTTACGGCCTCATCATCGGCCTGTAGAGCGTCCGCAGTACACTTGAAGCAAAGTGTCACCGTTTATGTTCAATCTCTTTTTTTTTTGTTTTTTTTGGGAGCACTTGAATTGTCTCGTCACAAACTGCAGAGTTCAGCTCTGATTGACTGAGTCACGCTGGGCAGCGCTGTATAACACACGATAAATACACACCTTTGAAAATCGATTAACATTTAATTTACATATTAATGTGCAAACTGAAAGTCGCCACTTATTCCTGAACAATGAGTTGCTAAGCCACCATGTTGTCCCACTGTTTAAGAACCGCGTTGACGGTAATAACTGCTCCTCTTTTTTTGCTGCTCTACAATTACTGCAAAGCAATGTGTTGCATTTATTAGCCTGCTATGAAATTGTTTAATTTATCTGGATTTATAGTTTGCCGAGCGGCAGCTACACGGCCCGCATGATTGTTTGCTTATTCGTGTCTGAATCAAATTTGACTTAATGACTTCATTCATCTTACACGGGGGGGAAATTCTCATTTTGTTTGTTGAAGTTGGTCTGAAGTGGAGCTCTTCCTCCCGTCTTCATAATGTCTTCATCATTAGTGAGTCATACGTGATATACTGGGACATTTTAAAGTGTTCCTCAGGTGTTTGCTTGTGTCTCGCTCACTGAGGAGGCCAAAAAACATCCATTATAGTCACTTATTTATTATTTCTCATTAATTTTTGGCCATTTGCTAGCACTGAGTAAAGCTTCACCATCTGTAAGTGCTGTGTAAAGTTGATTAGACTGATCTTTTCGTCTCTAAAGCCAAATTAAAGAACCAGAATTAAAGTTTCACAGATTTATGCTTCCATGCACTGCTAAAAATCACATCAATGTCTGTGTAAACTTGGCTCACAAACTCTTCTTGTGCTGCTTTCAGATGATTTTCACAAGTATTTAAACTTAAAACTTTGAGAAAAATGGTGCAATTTCTTTCATAAACATGGAAATAAAAGGCCATAAGCAACTTGGCAAAAAATGTTCCACGACTTAAGAAATTATTAGATATATAAAATTATTTTTAAAAAGCTAGGGAAAATTTATAAGAAAACAAACAGAAGTTACGGAAAACATACATATTCAAAATCATGTTAGAAAATGATTTAAAATTTTTTAATTGGTGTGATTTCTTTCATAAACATGGAAAAAAGCAATAAGCACTTAGCAGCTAGACATGCTTCACAACTGCAAGAAATTATCACATTAAGATTTTTTTATTTTTTAAAAAGCAAGGGAAAAATTTATAGGGAAAAAGAGACAAAAGCACTATTTCTAATTATCATGATTACATATTTAAAAATACATTACAAATTATGACATTTTTAAGTGGTATATCGATGTAATTTCCTTGTTTTTTAAAAAACAAAACTTTTTTATTTTTTTAATTTCACAAAGAAACACACTGCCCGTTTACTGCTAACATGCTGACTGAATGAAAAAAAAAAATTGGGAAAAATTTGGGGAAAGTCGCTGCAGGTGATCTAAAGATTCACATTCATGAGAATGAAATGAATGCACGGTCGCACTGACGTTGACCTTTGACCACCAAAATCTCAGCTCATCACCGAGTTTTTGTGAGCGTTTGTGTCAAATTCGTAGAAACCTTTGACTTCCAACCACCAAAATCAAATCACCTCATTGCTGAGTCCCAGCGGACGTTTGTGCCAACTTTTAAGACATTTGTGTGAGTTGTTGTCATAGTTAGTGCATGAATTATTGAGCTGTGGCCAGTTCATTTTGTGAATGAGACAGTAAATCTGCTGTTGAACCGCAGCAATGAGCTCCAGCAGACTAACAGAGTTGCTGGTTGCTCTGTGGGATTGTCACTGACTTTCACACAGTCATCTGAGCCGCTATTAATATGAAAATACTGAGTAATCGAGCTTTAATTTGTCTGCGAGTATGACAAGTCAAAATTGTCGCTATGCAAGACTAGCTTATTTAATCACCAGAGGGTATTTATCTGAGTGAAAAGCCAGATGAGCGGAGACATAAGGTCCACATCACGGCAGAGGGATCAGAGTGCAGCGGGGGCAGCCAGGATGGATTTTATGACCTTCCAGTTATGGGACAGTCTCTTTAATCAGCCGTCCTTCCTGGCTGAGACGAGGTGTCTATCTGCCAGACGAGCTGACACCCGCTCTCCCCCCTCTTTAGCTTTCAACGTTTTAAATCTTTATAGAAGTGGCGCTCAACTTACAGCCCCCGGGCCAAATCTGGCCTTGGATAGGGTTCCAGGTGGCCCCCCGACCGTTTTCTAACTCACAATAAAAATACATTGATTCACTCTGGGAATTGTTTTTGGACTTTTAGTCTCCATAAGGTGCCAGAGTGCATAAAACAGCAGCAAAATAGAGCTTGTTATAAAAAAGACCCTAATGTCCTAAAATCTGAGAGATGTCCTAAATTCCTCTAAATGTCCAAATGTCCTGAAATCCTAAATGTGTATGGGGCTCTTGTGACTGGCCCCTGGCCTCCTGTTATTTTAGAAAAGTGGCCCCTGAGCGTAGCGTCCCCTCTTTGTGTCCTCATCACGTACAGAGACTTTACAGACAACATGTCTGACAATCAGGCGACCTCTGAGCTTTAAGGTTCCACGTTAAACGGTCTTTCCTCGTGCATCGAGTCCAGGAAACTCGACACTTCCGAAATGTTAACTGCTCCCAGGTTCAGGTTAACCCCCGACCGCCTCCACCCCCC
This sequence comes from Plectropomus leopardus, assembly GCF_008729295.1. NCBI lineage: Eukaryota > Metazoa > Chordata > Actinopteri > Perciformes > Serranidae > Plectropomus > Plectropomus leopardus. Next base: position 918,710 of record NC_056484.1, read on the forward strand.
ACCGCCTCCTCCCCTGCGCCTCCGCCCGCCAACGTCTCCAGAAATGCCCGCATGCTTTAAAGTTCAGAGGTTGACTTCTCCTGGAGCCAGAGGACTAACTTAAGGTTCACGCTGAGAATAGGATGAGTGTGTGTCATGTAAGGAGTGTGTGAGTGTGTGAGTGCGTATGTGTGTGTGTGTGTGCGCGCCCTTTGCCAGCAGTTGGCACCTTCAAAGCAACAGCAAACTTCACATGACCAGAGTGTGTGTGCCAAAAACTGGGGAGTGCACATACTGTATAGCACCAAACACCGCCCTCTCTCTCTCTGTCTGTCACACTCACACACACACACACACACACACACACACACACACACGCACGCATGCAGACGGTGACCACACACACTTTCTCCTCCCTCTCTTCTGAAGGTGTGACGGTGAGCTGCTGGGTCAAAGTCAGGCAGATGGCCCTCGCAGTCGGGATTCAATATCAGTGACCGAGACCGTACGAGACAGAGACACACACACACACACACACACACACACACACACACACACACACACACACACACACACACACCACACACACACACACACACGTAGGTGTGTAGCATTCACGCTCAACCACAAAGGCGCCACAGCACACACATGACCTCCAGACGGTGATCATCAGTGATAACACAAAACACTCCTCAGCTACGTTCATAGAAACATCTTTAATTTACTTTAATTCCACTAAAACACGTTTGGCTGCATTTGTTGTATGAAAGGTGCGATACAAATAAACTTTATTATTGTTATTATTATTATTATTATTGTTATTATTATTATTATTATTATTTATTATTATTATTATTATTATTTAAGACAAACATTTAAAAACTGGTCAAACTAAACTGTGTTCGGGGATGTAGTTGTAATATATTTGTATGGCAGTGTTTTTGTTGCAAGTCTAAAACTGTAATAACCGCCAGGATTTTAAGACATTTGTAGGATTTCACAAAATTTACAGAAGTTTAGGATGTTCTAGGATTTTGGACACATTAGGTCTATGAATGTCAAGGTTCAAATAAAACACTTATCAGCGTCACAGTTCTGAGTCCTGCAGTGAGAGAGCAGCCGCAGTCTTACAGTCCATTATTTCTCGAGCGAGCTCACGAGTTCCCTTCAAAGGCGGCGGCGGTCCGACTCTGAAGACCACGGGGGCTTTTGCATGAAAGAATAAGATTTCTCACATCATTGAAAATGATAATGCACATTATCACTTACAGTGTGCGCTCTATCTGCGGCCCTGTCCACCGACTCCAAATCATAAATGACCGATTAAATGACTTCTGTCTTTGGATTATAAATTGCTCCTTTTAAACCTTAACCTTGCTCCAGATCACACTCGCTTTGATGGCGGCCTTTGATGTGCCTCCGGTCGCACGAGCACACACAACCTCGCGCCTGTATTCTGGCAGCCGAGCGTCACTAATTATCTCGCCAGCAGAAAGGTAAGGGAGGTGGGGACCTGAGTGTGTGTGTGTGTGTGTGTGTGTGTGTGTGTGTGTGTGTGTGTGTGTGTGTGTGTGTGTGTGTGTGTGGTCTCAGTGCGACAGTAGCTTTTAATGAGCCCCACGCTTCTTATCAAGCTTGGCGCTCGACAAACGCTCTGATCCGCCCACATGGAGGACGGGGCTCGACTGATCGCGTCTGAAGCCCCCCCCCCCCTCGCTGGCGCCCTCCTCACACCCCGGTCACCCCCCCATCCTCCTCCCCTCCTCCTCCCCTCCCCTCCCCTCAGCCTCACTGTCAGAGAGAAATATCCTTGAGAGAAACTGTGAATCAAAGAGCTTTTCATCCTTTTTCACAAAGAGAAAGAGAGACGGGGAACGATGGAGAGAGAGATTCAACGGGACAAAAGAGATCGGGACGGAGAGAGGGGCAAGAGGCACACTCTGAGAAATAAAGGTGCTCACTAGAACCACCACATCCGGTTCTCCAGCTTTACTCTAAAATCTGACAAATCTGAGTAATCTAAGAAACTAATCACCTTGAAAATCGTGAATCAATATAACTGTGAGTCTTGATTTGAAAGTGATCGCCTTGAAAAATAAGTATAACAGACAGTCTTAGTTTATGTTAACTTTATCTCTTTTCTGAGCTCACACATACCTTTTTATTCTGCTGCTGCAAACTAGTCAGTCAAACTTGTGTTTTCTGGAACTTGCTAAAGAATCAGAACTCGCAGATCTTACTTCATCATCGGCTAAATCCTCTGTGTGATGATCAAGTTAAGTCAGATTAACTTGGTTTACTGAAGTCGCTAAAACTTAGAAATACCTTTTCCACCTAGAAACCACCCAGAGGGTTCGACCGAAAATCCTTTTATATTCCAAGGGTTTCGTCTGGAACCCACCCAGAAGATTGCATCTGGATCCCCTTCAGTAACTCAAGGGTTAAATCTAAAGTCCACCAAGGGGATTCTACAGAACCCTCTAGAATCTGAAGGGTTTCATCTAAAAAAATACCCAGTAGGTTCTATTGGGAACTGCATTAGCCAATGATCTCCCTCCCAATAATCATGGTTTTAGTTCTTAACAGAACCCTTTGTTCAAAACAGGGTTCTTTGGAAGCAGATGATTCTGGGTGGAACCTCAGCCCGTCAAGATGAACCTTTAGGAACCTTTATTTCTCAGAGTGCAGAGAGAGGGAGCGGAGGAAGTAAAGGAGTGGAGTTCTCCAAGCTGGAGGGCGCTCCAGAGGACACGTCCTAGATTTAGCTCCCTCCCTCCCTTCATCCTTCCATCTCTGTCCCCTCCTTCCTCCGCTCGGCTTCAGACGGAGAACGGCGGCCCCGGGGCCCCTGTCGGCGGGCACGGAGGAGGAGGTGGAGGGGGGGGGGGGGGGGGGGCGGCACGGGGCATTTAGACATCTGTCAGCCGCTAATGAAAGAGTTCAATTTAGTGGAAAATCTCAAACAACCTTGTCTGACGGGCTGACAGGCTTTAACTCGCCGCGTGGTGTTGTTGCTGCGCGGCGGCGTCGAGGAGGGTGGGCGTGTCTCCGGGTGGAGAGAGAAAAAAATGTAATGTAATAAAGTCAGACTGTGAAGGGACATATGCTGGTGTGCACATAAACGTGTGTGTGTGCGCTGCCAGTGTGTGTTGCCGACTCGTGCCGGGATGTGTGGATCAGTCCATGCAGCGGGGGTCGCGTCTTATGGCTTTAAATCGCTCCGGGGGTACAGGGCATGTTTTTTGCCGATAGATGGGTTACAGTGGGGGTTTAGTGTGTGTGTGTGTGTGCATTTATGTGTGTGTGTGTGCTTTTATGTGTGTGTTTGTGTGAATAGAAGAGACCTTGCTGGTGCTGTTAGAGCTGCAAAGATGAACACGTGGCTCTCCAGGCAACACATGCAGACACACACACACACACACACACACACACACACACACACACACACACACACACACACACACACACACACACACACAGTTTTTAGTCTCCACCCCCCCAGAGCTTCATTAGCAGGTCATTAGAAACGACTTCAGTGAAAGCTGTTGTTCTCCTGCTTCACTGCAAAGACTCGCTGTCGTACAGATGACTCATTATTTTTGTTTTCCGCTGAAATTGTTCATTTTATTTTCTGTAGTCGGATCCACCTGCTGATTGATGATCTGCTCGTAGAGACGCTTCGTTTTTACTGAGGGCGCATATTCAAAACTGAACACTTATTTATGGACTCTGGAAGCAGAAATGTTGAAATGTAGTGGTGTTATACGGCCTCGGTGTCCGAAACTGCCTCAAATGTTTTAAATGTTTTACACACACACACATATATATGTGTATATATATATATATATATATATATATATATATATATATATATAGTTTCAAAAGTAAGAATAGGCCTGAAGGACAGTTTCATTTATCGAAGGGGGGGTCGATGGACTGGGGGAAGATGCATAAAATGTTGGTCCCATACGATGTGTTCAAAGACGGTCAGAAATTTGAAAATCAAATGATAACTTCTGTTTTTACAGTTTCTGGCTATTGTCAATCACTAACTTTTGGGGATTTTTATTGTGGTGGACCTGCACCCTTGGAACACCAAAATTTTTAAAAGATTTTTTTTAAAATTATAATAATTAATTATAAAAAATGAATCTGAATTCCTTTGGAGCGTGAGGATTTCATCGAGATGACAGGAATTAGTTGATGGAGTGGCAGCTTGTTGATGCAGCTTTTTCTCCTGTGCTGAAGTTTACTGCTGCAGCAGCTGATAACGGCTCGGCACAGACAGAGTGGCGGTTTGGTGATTTGCAGGTGAAAAGACATGCAGGTAACTCTTAAACTGGGCTGAATTTCAAAATTCAGAAAAGCTTTGTTGTTAAATGTGCAGAGAACAAGTCGTACTGAATGAAGACATCCTGAGCTGCAACACTACCAAACGGCGCACGTCAAAACAGCTCCCCTAATTATTGAAGTGAAGAGCATCCCTCCCTTTGATCAGCACCACGGACAGCAACCAGAGCGCCAAATTTATCAACGCTAATCTAACATCCTGCCGAGAACTCAGACCACCACAGACTGATCTCCTTCCTTTACACGAGCCCCTGTAGACTCGGGTCCCCAGTGTCAATATGAAGCCACTGACTAGCTGTCCACAGTAGCCATCTACAGAACAAATAAACTATATTTAGAAATAATATTTAAAAAACGACTACAAAGCCAAGCAAAGTGACCAAAAAAGATACAAAATCACTCAAAAGACACACAAAATGACTACAAAGACACCAAAATATGACCAAATAAGGGACAAAATGACTTCAAATACACACTAAATGACCAAAAAGACACAAAATGACTCCAGAGAGATATAACATTACCTCAAAGAGGCACATAGGGACTAAAAAAAGAGAGCTAAAATGACCTCAAAGAGACACAACATGACTTTGAAGAAACAAGAATTGTTTGACATGCCTCCCACTTTCTGCAACACCCCCCCCCCCCCTCATAAATAACAAACAGTCCCTAATAATATAAAAAATGCTGGATCTAATTAGCTGTCATTCCACACAAACTTGTACCAGACTAAATGTACCGAATGTTAGATTTTACCACTTTCAACAAAAATACGTATTATTTTTCAGACTCTAGTGATTACATTTTAATGATAGCAGGTGTAAAGTATAATTTCTGTCAAATATTAAAAGGTTTAGGATTGCAATTCATAGTTAAAGTTAGAAAAATCAGGGTGTATCAGGTGCCAAGTGTATAAATAGCATAAAAACAGAGCTTGGACCCCAACAGAGGTCCGTGCTGAGCCCCAAACGTCCTCAAATCCTAGAAACGCTCCTGCATCACATTAACCACAGACGCCGTCCCTTCATTCCCTCCTAAAAACATGGCAGCCGTTCAACTGCTCCTGCCCTAAAACAACATGGCTGCCGGCTGGCGCTGCCAGTACCGGTGCCCTTTCCTCCAATTTGGCGCCCGTCCGGCTTTCCACTCTGATTGCATCTCTCCTGTTAGGGCGGCGTTTTGGAGGGAGAGGCAGAGCGAGGGCGGGGAACAGTGCCAATACAAACATTGTTCTGCCGGCTTTTTACAAGCCAGGAGAGTGGGGGAGTTAATAAGCAGGTATTGGTTTTTAACTGCGGCCCGTTTATTGCTTTGCCCTCGAGCGTGCTGGAGTGCTCTACTCCACCTTTTTCCTGTCCATCTCGCCATCGCCGCGCTCACCCCCCATTCAATTTCTCCTCTCTCCGTCAGCTCTCCCTTTTGTCTTGACTCGCCTCGCTCAGCAATTAATTCGCCGTCCTCATCATCTGTTTCTCTCGCTCTCTGGCTGACTTCTTCCCCTCACCTTTTTCCAGCATTTCTATTTTTAGCAGAGGTGGAGCCACGGCTGGATTACTGAGCGGGCCTACCGGGCACAGGCTCAGGGGGCCAAAGTGTCAGGGGCCCCCTGGCCTTTACCGACAAAATGTCACTTGAAGAAGCATCCACCAACCAGGAGGAGACTCAAAATGACAAAAAATAAACCTCGACCCGGTACAGAATGACTGAAAATACACACAACACTACCAAAAAAGACAAAAATTATCATAAAGAGAAACAAAATGACTTCAAACTGATACAAAATGCATTACAAAGAGACATAAATGACCAAATTAGGCACAAAATGAACACAAAATGAGCAGAAAAGACAAAAAAATGACCTCGAACTGATAAAAAATGACTACAGAGACACAAAATAACCTCAAAGAGACAGAAAATGACCTTAAAGAGACATAGCATAACCTCAAAGACACAAAATGACCTCAAAGAGACACAACATAACCTCAAAGAGACACAACATAACCTCAAAGACACAAAATGACCTCAAAGAGACACAAAATAACCTCAAAGAGACACAAAATAACCTCAAAGAGACACAAAATAACCTCAAAGAGACACAACATAACCTCAAATAGAGACAAAACTACCACATAAGAGGCACAACCACCACAAAGTGTGTGTTTTTGGCTCCTGTGCAGGAGAGGTTGTGGGGCCTTTTGCATGTCGGTGCCCGGGGGCCCATTGTCTCACGATCCGCCCATAGCTGCAGCCAGTTTACAAACACTATTAAAATATTTTTTTAAAAATCCGTAATGATCCGTCTGATGAGTGAGTGTTTTGCAGAGACCCGTGTGTATTTATCGTCCCCTTTATATTAGATTTAAAGCACATCCGCGTGTCAATACTGGACGTTTATTAAACTCGGATGTCGGACGGTCAGCGTCGTCCAGCTCTGGCGTGATGAATATGATGCGGGTTTAATTACGTCCATATTGTGCTGTTGATGGATGTCGTCTGGGCTTCGATGGACGGTTTTAATTTTCCCTGCTGGCAGAAGCTTTCCTGCACTGCCAAGAACAAAAATGAGTTTACTGGAGACCAGAATCTCCAGTGCTCCCAGTTAAACGTTTCATCTCACAGCCAGGGACCTGCAGCTTGTTACTTTGTAGTTTCAGTTTTCTGAAAATTATATTTTGGCTTTCAGCACAACCTCCGGTCTTTTCATTCAGACTATAAACAGACTGTTGGGTCTGTGAGGAAGATATGAAGACATTACTCAGGGGTGAAAAACTGTTTAAATTTAATGTTTAATTTGATCTGTTAAAGGTTGAAGATCCCTTGACTTTCACCATTTTAAATCTGGATCGACATCAGGCGACTTTCACAATAATTTAACCTTTGAAACCTGAGAAAATTGATTTGATTTCTTTAACATACTGGGGAAAAACATAATGAGCGACTTGGCATGAATGCACTACAACTTGCAAATTGCAAAAAAAAAGAAAAGATAAAATGGACTGGGACAGATTATTTTTTTTAGCACTGTCTTTAGGTCACTTTTTTTTGTTTACTTTTTCTTTTTTTTGTTGCTTTTTTAGGGTAATTTTTTGTTACATTTTTTACTAAATTCTTGCTAATTTTTGGGTCAATTTTTTTGTCAAATTGGTCGTTGCCCTCCCATCATTTTCAAAGAAATCTGCTCAGGCTTCAAAGGGTTCATCTGTCCCCCTCTGAAACCAAACTAACGCCTTTGCGAGCGACAATCGAAATGTGTTTGTATCTGACTTCAAAAAGGCCCAAACGGAGGAGGCAGATCGCGGTGCCGCAGGAGAGAGGAGCGGCGGGGAGGAGGGATGACCAGACAGAGCAGAGGGAGGGTGTTACGGTGTAGAAGAAGGCGATTTCATGTTGCTGTAATCCTGAAACTGCTGCCGTCTGTGTCCTCCCCGGGGCCGTTTCACACCTCCAACAAGGGATAAGTGACTAACTCTCCCTGCGCAGGAGAACCGAGCACATTTAACAGACTTATTCCACCAGCAATTAACACGCTGACTCCGTGCAAAACAACAAGCTTGACTCCGAATCGGGAACCCGAGCACAAATCCGGCGTACGGCTCCCCGCGGGATTCGCGGTATCCGCCCCGTCCTGCCCAGGAGGGCCGTGCGCTGATCCAACCGACAGAAGCGAGCGAGTGCAGGCGCTCCACTGATGAGGTTCCAGTTAGCCGGCGCAGCCAAGAGGAGAGGCGGGAAGCAGCCAAGAGCCCCGGCTGAGGGGATCTGGGGGCCGCTAAATATCCACCCAGGGCTAAAAGAGCGAGAGCGAGCTCCGGCCCACTTCCTCTATCGCTCTCCTGGGCCGCAGGAGGGAATGAGAGCGGAGGACGCAGCAGACGGAGATAAAGAAAGGCGCCAACACACACCTTTATACTCGAGCTAACGTCTCAAGATCTGCAGAAACGAGATGCAACAGAAAAACAGCCGAATCTAAGATGTTTCTGAGCTCATCAGAATGTTTTACCTCACAGCTGTTTGTCAACCAATCAGGTTACAGTTTACATCAGCGTCAGTCCTCATATGTAGCCATGACAACAGACGTCAAATATGGATGCTGCTGCGAAGAAATCAGGAATCAGGAATCAGGAATACTCAACCTGCTCTGCTTTGGGGGCCACTTTTGAAAAATGAGGCCAGGGGCCAATCGAAGCAGCCCCATGCATGTTTCTAGAATTTAGGAATGTTTCTCGGATTTTGCAACGCTTCTCAGATTTTAGGATGTTTCTAGGATTTTGGGACAGATTTCAGGGCATTTCTAGAGTTTTACATTGTGTCTTAAATTTAAAGGATTAAAGGACATTTCTGGGTTTTTAGGATGTTTGTAAGATTTTGGGGATTTTAGGATGTTTTAGGATTTTAGGACAGTGGTAGGGTTTGGGAAATTCATGGGATTTTAGGGCATTTCTAATCTAGGATATTTGTTGGATTTTGGGTGTTTTCTAAGATTTTAGGAGATTTCGGCCAGAAGTGTTTCTGCAGAACATTATGATGTCACAGTGAAACTGACTTTTGACCTTTTGGATATAAAACATCATCACTTCATACTTCCATCTGATTAAACATTAGTGCAAAGTTTTGTCATAATTACGGTATGATTTCATGAGTTTTTTTTCTGAGGTCACACTGACCTTGACCTTTGATCACCAAATTCTAATCAGTGTATTCTTCAATCCAAGTTATGTCACATTAAAAAAATAAAATAAAATCCCTAAATGTGTTCTGGAGATATCATTCACGAGAAACAGACAAAGGTCAAGGTCACTCTGACCTTAACCTTTGACCACCAACATCAACGCAGTTCACTGTTGAGTCCAAGTGGACGTTTGTGCCAAATTTGAAAAACTTCTCTCAAGGTGTTTTTAAGATATCACATTCACAAGAATGATCATGACCATCAATGTGACAACATAACGTGCGGAGGCATGAACATATTTTAGAAAATAACAATTGCAAAACTTACAGGCATTTAAAAAAAAAAAGCATCCAACATGACAGCGCGACAGCCAGTCTGCGTGCACATCACAGAGACTCTGAAGCTGAAGCAGCTAAATTCAGCCATCACTGAAATCGTGTTTTCAGTGAAAAAAAACGCTAAAACAAATCCACAGCGAATTCTCTCTTCACTTATCAACTCTGACAGTCAACTGCTCACCTGCTCACACTTTGAGTCACTCGGTCACTCACATGCTCACAAATGCTCTGTGGCAGCACACACACACACACGCACGCACACACACACACAGGTTGGGGTGGGTCGCCTCAGGCTGCTGCTGGAAGTGTGTGATTAGAGGAGAAAGTAGGCAGAGGAGAAACCAGGAAACACACTCACCCCTGTTAAGGTCTTTATGTTATGCAGTGCATTCTGGGCTTCAAGGGCAGCTTTCCTTGTGTAAAACGTGACAAAACAGCAGCCTGCGGAGAGAGAGAGAAAAAGAGAGAGAGGAGGAGGGGCGGTGAGCATGAGGAGCAACAAAGAGCATTTTCTCTATTCATCTGCTTGGCATCACCTGTCGACACTGGCAGACGCTGAGTGAATGTTAAGGACCGAACATCCGAGCGCGGAGGGAAAGAATGCTTTTGGATTTGTTTCAGCGCTGATGACTTGAGCCTCGAGGAAGTGTGCGCACACATGTACACACGCGCACACACACACACACACACACACACACACACACACACACTGAAGATTGAGAGGTGGTGGAGAGAGCGGCTGCCTCTTCATTAATCCTTGAGTAATCTCAACAGTTGCTGACTCACTCATTCACTAAAGAAAAGTATTTATTTACTGCTCATGCTTCCTCACTCACTCACCACATCACACAAAGAATCATTATTATTATTATTATTTTTTTAACCTTTTTTCTTGTGTTTTTGATTAAAAATCAAGACAATTGGTCCAGGTTTTAAAGGGTTAAAACAACCATATTTGTTGTATGTTGCCTAGGTGACACGCCCTCTACCTCCCAGCTCATGTACTGAGGTGCTTTAGAAACACTGATTTGATACACAAAAAACACACAGTAATTCAGTAATTAGTAAGTGTCTTTGTCTCTGTGGGTTTTTTTAAACTCATTTCTGGCATGTTGATGATTTGTGATATGTTGATAATATGGTGAATCTTGTGTGTATTTTGAAGTAACTAAACTAAACTAAACTAAACTAAACTAAAATTAAAATAAAATAAAATAATATAAAACAGAATAAAATAAAATAAAATGAAATAAAATATAACAAAACAAAACAAAATCAAATCAATTTGAAATAAATTAAAATAAAATATGTACAAATGTAACATATCTGTGACTTGCAGATGTACAATGCCAACATTTTCTTCTTGGGACTGGTCTGATAAAATCATATTTTAAATGCTAAAACAGAAAACCGGTTACTGAACTCAACATCATGTGAGAAAATGAACAGTCTGATTATCAGGCTACTAAAAGAAAATATTTTTTCGGTCCAAATTTAGCCCCGGATTACCCTCGCCTGCACTGAGTTGCTTACTCACGCAATCACTCCACCACACACGGAAACCGAACGTGCACCTGAACGCACGTGCACACACACAGTCGCAGAGGAGGAAGTAAAAAGGGAAGAAGGGAGAGAGCGTTTTCGCCTCTTCTTTAATCTGTGTGTAATCCCTGCAGAGTGAGGCTGAATCACCGCAGTTGTGGGTCATTCTCAGTCAGCACGCAAACCTGCACAGTCAGGCGAAAACCAGCAGGAGGAGATTTAGGCCGGACGCAGAGGTGGGACTCTGAACATTTACAGCAGCTGCTGTTTCATTACTGTCAAACAGCAGACGAGCGGCAGCACCGACTCGTGACACTTTGGACATTATTACCGGACAGCCACGGGGAAATTTAAAAACAAGACCGAAGAGGAGGAAGGACGGAGAAAAGAGTCTTTGATGAAATACGGAGGACAAATACGAAGCCCTGAGATTCCCGATGCATCATCAGGAGCGACGGAAACCTGTGCTTTCTAAGCGATGGCCTGACCTTAAGCAAAGCATCGATCTGAGACTGTACAGCTGCTTGTTTTCTCCCCCAAAATACATCTAATGGAAACACTTTGAAAAAACTCTGATTAATGGATACAAAAGTTTTTAATCTCCCATTAGATGGTATTTCAGGCAACTGGAAAAAGGCATATTTAGCAAAAAAAAATAGCAAAACTGCAATGAAAACACTGTTTAGTCTTTTCTCGGTCACATGCTGCTATGGCTTTGTGCTCATCAGTGGGAACTGGTTCCCTCACGATGCAGCGGAGCTACAAGAGCTGTTACTGCATCGCATCACATTTCTGGGATTTTAGCAAGTTTCCAGAGTTTTGGGACACTGAAGATTTCAGGACATTTTCTAGGATTTTAGGGAGAAGAGGTAAATGGAAATGACAAAACATCACATTCAGATGGAAAGCAAAATCATCAGTGTCCGCGGTTTGTTGGATCCATCCATCGCCCCTCCTGCCCAATCTAAAGGGAAGCTTCGTGCTCCTTATATCACGCCATCCGGCAGCGTGTCACGCAGACCCGACAGGTGACATTCAGGCGTATAATAACACCACTAACGCTTCTGTATGGCAAGGTTCTCAGCCGACGCCATCCAGTGGCATACCCTGCTGCCACAAAAGGTGGCATTTGGCGCCAAAAGCCCTGCAAATGAGGAAGTATTTGATGACTTTGGAATGCGAATAAAGCATGTCGGAAAGAGCCGAGTCCAAACAAACGGCTGGAGCAAACTGCAGTGACAAAATGTTGATTAATATTTGATCCGCGCTGTCTAGTTTGACAGTTTGACCGCAGTTCACGAGCCGTGATTGACAGCTGAGTTGTTTGTTGTTGTTAAAGTTCAAATAAAAGCTATAAAAGCTACCAGCTACAGCTTTCAGTCATGTTAATTTAGATCATTTGGTTAATCCGGCGGATCCACAGGTGAGCCGGCGCTCTGTCAGGCTTCAGCCTCTAACTCTTCCCTCCAGTAGCTGCAGGTGCATATGTTTGGACCTTCTGCCTCCAGCTTTGCTCATCTGCTCCTTTCGTTTTGTATTTATTTGTCCAGAAACGAGCCGGGCGCTCCATTGTTTACATCTGCTTTGTTGTCCTCTCCGTTGTGTTTATGGCACAAATCAGCTCAGTGTGAAGCGGGCGGACCGGTGGCGGCTTTGTTGCCCGTATCGCAGACATCGGCCCTGATGACACTTTGCCCTGCAGTGCATCTTAGTGAAATCCAACAGTGAGCATCTGGAGCAGATTTGGCATCCGAGTCCCAGAGTCCCTTTGATGGGGCTGCGAGCGTAATGGATGTGAGTTCCTGCGGCGTCCTCTGGGTGCCACGGCTGTTGAGGAGTTGGCCCTCAGCCTGGCGTCGGCGACGTGATTTGGTGTTGTGATTCAGCCGCTGCGGTGCCTGTGTATTAGCCGGGATATCTCCCAGCTTAGTGTTTTCCTCTACGACCCCCAGCGTGCACGGCGGCTCAGGGTGTCACTTCACTAAATCCACTATCAGTATTAATTTACCACCAAAGGTTTCACACCAGCTTCTACTAGTTAAAAGCGTGCAGATAAGACGGGAAATTAGTCACGACTGACAGAATATCACTGAGTGAAAAATTTTTTTACACAATTTATTCCATGTAGGTCACCAAACTGATTCAGCTTTCACACACAGAACTCAGCAGTGGCTTCCAAACACTGCAGATCTGTTTCGTCACTCCATTAGGAATTTGTTAAAAAAAAAATAGAAATTAAAAAAGTATGTATATATATATATATATGTATATATATATATATAT